>NW_022096589.1:0-18903 GCF_006542625.1 Nomascus leucogenys | reverse complement strand
GTAAATTCTTTCTGTTCGTCCATTCAACTAACAGAGTTGAAGCTTACTTTTGATTGAGCAGTTCTGAAACTCTTTCTGTAGAAACTGCAAGTTGACATTTAGCGCTAAGGGCCTATATGGAAAAAAGGGATATCTTCAAATAAAAACTACACAGAAGCATTCTGTGAAATTTCTTTCTGTTCCGTGCATTCAAACTAACAGAGTTGAAGCTTACTTTTGTGATGAGCAGTTCTGAACACTCTTTCTGTAGATACTGCAAGTTTGTCATTTCGAGCGCCAAGGGCCTATAGGGGAAAAAAGGGATATGTCAAATAAAAAACTACCAGAAGCATTCTGTGAAACTTCTTTCTGTTCTGTGCATTCATTTAACAGAGTTGAAGCTTAATTTGATTGAGCAGTTCTGAAACACTCTTTCTTCTGTAGAAAATGCAAGTGGACATTGCGAGCGCTAAAGGGCCTATAGTGGAAAAAAGGGATATCTTCAAATAAAAACTACACAGAAGCATTCGGTGAAACTTCTTCTGTTCTGTGCATTCAACTAACAGAGTTGAAGCATACTTTTGGTTGAGCAGTTCTGAAACACTCTTTCTGTAGAAACTGCAAGTGGACATTCCGAGTGCTAAAGGGTCCTATTATGGAAAAAGAATATCTTCAAATAAAAAACTACACAGAATCATTCTGTGACAACTTCTTTCTGTTCTGTGCATTCATTCTAACAGAGTTGAAGCTTACTTTTGATTGAGCAGATCTGAAACACTCTTTCCCTAGAACGGCAAGTGGACATTCCGAGCACTAAAGGCCTATAGTGAAAAAGAGTTATCTTCAAATAAAAAGTACACAGAAGCATTCTGTCAAACTTCTTTCTGTTCTGTGCATTCAACAAACAGAGTTGAAGCTTCTTTTGATAGAGCCACTTCTGAAAACACTCTTTCTGTGAGAAACTGCATGTGGACATTCGGAGTGCAAGGGGCCTACAGGGGTAAAAGTAATATCTCAATAAAAACTACACAAAAGCATTCTGTGTAAACTTCTTTCTGTTCTGTCCATTCAACTAACCGAGTTGAAACTTACTTTTGATTGAGCAGTTCTGAAACACTCTTTCTGTAGAAACTGCCTGTGCAAATTCCAAGCGCTAAAGGGCCTCTAGTGGAAAAGCGATATCTTTAAACAAAAACTACACAGAAGCATTTTGTGAAACTTCTTTCTGTTCTGTGCATTCAACTAACAGAGTTGAAGCTTACTTTTGATTGAGCAGTTCTGAAACACTCTTTCTGTAGAAACTGCAAGTGTACATTCCGAGCCCTAAAGGGCCTATAGTGAAAAAAGTGATATCTTCAAATAAAAACTACATAGAAGCATTCTGTCAAACTTCTTTCTGTTCTCTGCATTCTACTAACAGAGTTGAAGATTACTTTTGATTGAGCACTTCTGTAACACTCTTTCTGTAGAAACTGCAAGTTGACATTCGGAGTGCTAAGGGGCCAACAGTGGTAAAAGGAATATCTTCAAATAAAAACTACACAGAAGCGTTCTGTGTAACTTCTTTCTGTTCGGTCCATTCAGCTAACAGAGTTGAAGCTTACTTTTGATTGACCAGTTCTGAAACACTCCTTCTGTAGATACTGCAAGTTGACGTTTCGAGCGCTAAAGAGCCTATACTGGAAAAAGGGATATCTTCATATAAAAACTACACAGAAGCATTCTGTGAAACTTCTTTCTGTTCTGTGCATTGAACTAACAGAGTTGAAACTTACTTTTGATTGAGCAGTTCTGAAACACTCTTTCTGTAGAAACTGCAAGTGGACATTGCGAGCGCTAAAGGGCCTATAGTGAAAAAAGGGATATCTTCAAATAAAAACTACACAGAAGCATTCTGTGAAACTTCTTTCTGTTGTGTTCATTCAACTAACAGAGTTGAAGCATACTTTTGATAGAGCAGTTCTCAAACACTCTTTCTGTAGAAACTGCAAGTGGAAATTCTGAACGCTAAAGAGCCTTTAGTGGAAATAGGAACATCTTCAAATAAAAACTACACAGAAGCATTCTGTGCAACTTCTTTCTCTTCTGTGCCTTCATCTAACAGAGTTGAAGCTTACTTTTGATTGAGCAGTTCTGAAACACTCTTTCTGTAGAAACCGCAAGTGGACATTCTGAACCCTAAAGGCCTATAGTGGAAAAAAGGTATATCTTCAAATAAAAACTACACAGAAGCATTCTGTCAAACTTCTTTCTCTTCTGTGCATTAAACTAACAGAGTTGAAGCTTACTTTTGATTGAGCAGATCTGAAACACTCTTTCTGTAGAAACTGCAAGTGAACATTCGGAGTGCTGAGGGACCTATAGTGGTAAAAGTTATATCTTCCAATAAAAACTACACAGAAGCATTCTGTGTAACTTCTTTCTGTTCAGTCCATTCAACTAACAGAGTTGAAGCTTACTTTTGATTGAGCAGTTCTGAAACACTCTTTCTGTAGAAACTGCAAGTGGACATTCCGAGCGCTAAGGGGCCTATAGTGAAAAAAGGGATATCTTCAAATAAAAACTACACAGTAGCATTCTGTGAAACTTCTTTCTCTTCTGTGCATTCAACTAACAGAGTTGAAGCATACTTTTGATTGAGCAGTTCTGAAACACTCTTTCTGTAGAAACTGCAAGTGGACATTCCGAGCGCTCAGGTTCCTATAGTGGAAAAAGGAATATCTCCAAATACAAACTACACAGAAGCATTCTGTGAAGCTTCTTTCTGTTCTGTGCATTGAACTAACAGAGTTGAAGCTTACTTTTGATTGAGCAGATCTGAAACACTCTTTCTGTAGAAACTGCAAGTGGACATTCCGAGCACTAAAGGGCCTATAGTGAAAAAAGGGATATCTTCAAATAAAAACTACACAGAAGCATTCTGTGAAATTCTTTCTTTTCTGTGCATTCAACAAACAGAAATGAAGCTTCCCTTTGATTGAGCAGTTCTGAAACTCTCTTTCTGTAGAAACAGCAATTGGACATTATGAACGCTATATGCCTCTAGTGGAAAAAGGTAAATGTTCAAATAAAAACTACACAGAAGCATTCTGTCATACTTCTTTCTGTTCTGTGCATTCAACTAAGAGAGTTGAAGCTTACTTTTGATTGAGCAGTTCTGAACACTCTTTCTGTAGAAACTGCAAGGGACATTCGGAGTGCTAAGGTGACTACAGTGGTAAAAGAAGTATCTTCAAGTAAAAACTGCACAAAAGCATTCTGTGTAACTTCTTTCTGTTCAGTCCATTCAACTAACCGAGTTGAAGCTTAATTTTGATGAGAAGTTCTGAAACTCTATTTCTATAAAAACTGCAAGTTGACATTTCGAGCGCTAAAGGCCTATAGTGGAAAAGGGATATCTTCAAATAAAAACTACACAGAAGCATTCTGTGAAACTCCTTTCTGTTCTGTGCATTCAACTAACAGAGTTGAAGCTTACTTTTGATTGAGGAGATCTGAAGCACTCTTTCTGTAGAAACTGCAAGTGGACATTCGGAGTGCTAAGGGGCCTATAGTGGTAAAAGGATTATATTCCAATAAAAACACACAGAAGCATTCTGTGTAACTTCTTTCTGTTCAGTCCATTCAACTAACAGAGTTGAAGCTTACTTTTGATTGAGCAGTTCTGAAACAGTCTTTCTGTAGAAACTGGAGGTTGACATTTCGAGCTCTAAAGGGCCTGTAGTGGAAAAAGGGATATCTTCAAGTAAAAACTACACAGAAGCATTCTGTGAAACTTCCTTCTGTTCTGTGAATTCAACTAACAGAGTTGAAGCTTACTTTTGATTGAGCAGTTCTGAAGCAGTCTTTCTGTAGAAACTGGAGGTTGACATTTCGAGCTCTAAAGGGCCTGTAGTGGAAAAAGGGATATCTTCAAGTAAAAATTACACAGAAGCATTCTGTGAATCTTCCTTCTGTTCTGTGAATTCAACTAACAGAGTTGAAGCTTACTTTTGATTGAGCACTTCTGAAACACTCTTTCTGTAGAAACTGGAAGTGTACATTCTGAACGCTAAAGGGCCTTTTGAGGAAAAAGGAATATCTTCAAATAAAAACTACACAGAAGCATTCTGTGCAACTTCTTTCTCCTCTGTGCATTCATCTAGCAGGGTTGAAGCTTACTTTTGATTGAGCAGTTCTGAAACACGCTTTCTGTAGAAACTGCAAGTTGATTCGGAATGCCACGGGGCCTATAGTGGCAAAAGGAATATCTTCAAATAAAAACTACACAGAAGAGTTCTGTGTAACTTCTTTCTGTTCGGTCCATTCAACTAACAGAGATGAAGCTTACTTTTGATTGAGCAGTTCTGTAACACTCTTTCTGTAGATACTGCAATTTGACGTTTGGAGCGCCATAGTGCCTATAGTGGAAAAAGGGATATGTTCAAATAAATCCTACACAGAAGCATTCTGTGAAACTTCTTTCTGTTCTGTGCATTCAACTAACAGAGTTGAAGCTTACTTTTGATTGAGCAGTGCTAAAAAACCCTTTCTGTAGAAACAGCAAGTGGACATTCTGAATGCTAAAGACCTATAGTGGAAAAAGGTATATCTTGAAATAAAAACTACACAGAAGCATTCTGTCAAACTTCTTTCTGTTCTGTGCATTAAACTAACAGATTTGAAGCCTACTTTTGATTGAGCACTTCTGAAACACTCTTTCTGTAGAAACTGCAAGTGGACATTCAGAGTGCTAAGGGGCCTATAGTGGTAAAAGGGATATATTCAAGTAAAAACTACACAGAAGCCTTCTGTGTAAATTCTTTCTGTTCGGTCCATTCAACTAACAGAGTTGAAGCTTACTTTTGATTGAGCAGTTCTGAAACACTCTTTCTGTAGAAACTGCAAGTTGACATTTCGAGCGCTAAGGGGCCTACAGTGGAAAAAGGGATATCTTCAGATAAAAACTACACAGAAGCATTCTGTGAAATTTCTTTCTGTTCCGTGCATTCAACTAACAGAGTTGAAGCTTACTTTTGATTGAGCAGTTCTGAAACACTCTTTCTGTAGATACTGCAATTTGTCGTTTCGAGCGCCAAAGGGCCTATAGGGGAAAAAGGGATATGTTCAAATAAAAACTACCCAGAAGCATTCTGTGAAACTTCTTTCTGTTCTGTGCATTCATTTAACAGAGTTGAAGCTTAATTTTGATTGAGCAGTTCTGAAACACTCTTTCTGTAGAAACTGCAAGTGGACATTGCGAGCGCTAAAGGGCCTATAGTGAAAAAGGGATATCTTCAAATAAAAACTACACAGAAGCATTCGGTGAAACTTCTTTCTGTTCTGTGCATTCATTTAACAGAGTTGAAGCTTAATTTTGATTGAGCAGTTCTGAAACACTCTTTCTGTAGAAACTGCAAGTGGACATTGCGAGCGCTAAAGGGCCTATAGTGAAAAAAGGGATATCTTCAAATAAAAACTACACAGAAGCATTCGGTGAAACTTCTTTCTGTTCTGTGCATTCAACTAACAGAGTTGAAGCATACTTTTGGTTGAGCAGTTCTGAAACACTCTTTCTGTAGAAACTGCAAGTGGACATTCCGAGTGCTAAGGGTCCTATAGTGGAAAAAGAATATCTCCAAATAAAAACTACACAGAATCATTCTGTGACACTTCTTTCTGTTCTGTGCATTCATCTAACAGAGTTGAAGCTTACTTTTGATTGAGCAGATCTGAAACACTCTTTCCCTAGAAACGGCAAGTGGACATTCCGAGCACTAAAGGCCTATAGTGAAAAAAGAGTTATCTTCAAATAAAAAGTACACAGAAGCATTCTGTCAAACTTCTTTCTGTTCTGTGCATTCAACAAACAGAGTTGAAGCTTCCTTTTGATAGAGCACTTCTGAAACACTCTTTCTGTAGAAACTGCATGTGGACATTCGGAGTGCCAAGGGGCCTACAGGGGTAAAAGTAATATCTCCAAATAAAAACTACACAAAAGCATTCTGTGTAACTTCTTTCTGTTCAGTCCATTCAACTAACCGAGTTGAAACTTACTTTTGATTGAGCAGTTCTGAAACACTCTTTCTGTAGAAACTGCCTGTGCAAATTCCAAGCGCTAAAGGGCCTCTAGTGGAAAAAGCGATATCTTTAAACAAAAACTACACAGAAGCATTTTGTGAAACTTCTTTCTGTTCTGTGCATTCAACTAACAGAGTTGAAGCTTACTTTTGATTGAGCAGTTCTGAAACACTCTTTCTGTAGAAACTGCAAGTGTACATTCCGAGCCCTAAAGGGCCTATAGTGAAAAAAGTGATATCTTCAAATAAAAACTACATAGAAGCATTCTGTCAAACTTCTTTCTGTTCTCTGCATTCTACTAACAGAGTTGAAGATTACTTTTGATTGAGCACTTCTGTAACACTCTTTCTGTAGAAACTGCAAGTGACATTCGGAGTGCTAAGGGGCCAACAGTGGTAAAAGGAATATCTTCAAATAAAAACTACACAGAAGCGTTCTGTGTAACTTCTTTCTGTTCGGTCCATTCAGCTAACAGAGTTGAAGCTTACTTTTGATTGACCAGTTCTGAAACACTCCTTCTGTAGATACTGCAAGTTGACGTTTCGAGCGCTAAAGAGCCTATACTGGAAAAAGGGATATCTTCATATAAAAACTACACAGAAGCATTCTGTGAAACTTCTTTCTGTTCTGTGCATTGAACTAACAGAGTTGAAACTTACTTTTGATTGAGCAGTTCTGAAACACTCTTTCTGTAGAAACTGCAAGTGGACATTGCGAGCGCTAAAGGGCCTATAGTGAAAAAAGGGATATCTTCAAATAAAAACTACACAGAAGCATTCTGTGAAACTTCTTTCTGTTGTGTTCATTCAACTAACAGAGTTGAAGCATACTTTGATAGAGCAGTTCTCAAACACTCTTTCTGTAGAAACTGCAGGTGGAAATTCTGAACACTAAAGAGCCTTTAGTGGAAATAGGAACATCTTCAAATAAAAACTACACAGAAGCATTCTGTGCAACTTCTTTCTTCTGTGCCATCTACAGAGTTGAAGCTACTTTTGATTGAGCAGTTCTGAAACACTCTTCTGTAGAAACCGCAAGTGGACATTCTGAACCCTAAAGGCCTATAGTGGGAAAAGTATATCTTCAAATAAAAACTACACAGAAGCATTCGTCAAACTTCTTTCTGTTCTGTGCATTGAACTAACAGAGTTGAAGCTTACTTTTGATTGAGCAGATCTGAAACACTCTTTCTGTAGAAACTGCAAGTGAACATTCGGAGTGCTGAGGGACCTATAGTGGTAAAAGTTATATCTTCAAAAAACACACAGAGCATTCTGTGTAATTCTTTCTGTTCGTCATTCAACTACGGTGAAGCTTACTTTTGATTGAGCAGTTCTGAAACACTCTTTCTGTAGAAACTGCAAGTGGACATTCCGAGCGCTAAGGGCCTATAGTGAAAAAAGGGATATCTTCAAATAAAAACTACACAGAAGCATTCTGTGAAACTTCTTTCTGTTCTGTGCATTCAACTAACAGAGTTGAAGCTTCTTTGATTGAGCAGTTCTGAAACACTCTTTCTGTAGAAACTGCAAGTGGACATTCCGAACGCTATAGCCTATAGTGGAAAAAGGTAAATCTTCAAATAAAAACTACACAGAAGCATTCTGTGAAACTCTTTCTGTTCTGTGCATTCAACTAACAGAGTTGAAGCTTACTTTTGATTGAGCAGATCTGAACACTCTTTCTGTAGAAACTGCAAGTGGACATTCGAGCTAAGGGCCTATAGTGGAAAAAGGATATATTCAAATAAAAACTACACAGAAGCATTCTGTGTAACTTCTTTCTGTTCTGTGCATTCAACTAACAGAGTTGAAGCTTACTTTTGATTGAGCAGTTCTGAAACATCTTTCTGTAGAAACTGCAGGACATTTCGAGCTCTAAGGGCCTGTGGTAAAAAGGGATATCTTCAAGTAAAAACTACACAGAAGCATTCTGTGAACTTCTTTCTGTTCTGTGATTCAACTAACAGAGTTGAAGCTTACTTTTGATTGAGCAGTTCTGAAACACTCTTTCTGTAGAAACTGCAAGTTGACATTTCGAGCGCTAAAGGGCCTAGTGGAAAAAGGATATCTTCAAGTAAAAACTACACAGAAGCATTCTGTGAACTTCTTTCTGTTCTGTGATTCAACTAACAGAGTTGAAGCTTACTTTTGATTGAGCATTCTGAAACACTCTTTCTGTAGAAACTGCAAGTGACATTCGAACGCTAAAGGGCCTTTGGGAAAAGGATATCTTCAAATAAAAACTACACAGAAGCATTCTGTGCAACTTCTTTCTTCTGTCATTCAACTAACAGAGTTGAAGCTTACTTTTGATTGAGCAGTTCTGAAACACTCTTTCTGTAGAAACTGCAAGTTGATTCGGAATGCCAAGGGCCTATAGTGGAAAAGGAATATCTTCAAATAAAAACTACACAGAAGCATTCTGTGTAACTTCTTTCTGTTCGGTCCATTCAACTAACAGAGTTGAAGCTTACTTTTGATTGAGCAGTTCTGAACACTCTTTCTGTAGAAACTGCAATTGACATTTGAGCGCTAAGGGCCTATAGTGGAAAAAGGGATATCTTCAAATAAAAACTACACAGAAGCATTCTGTGAAACTTCTTTCTGTTCTGTGCATTCAACTAACAGAGTTGAAGCTTACTTTTGATTGAGCAGTTCTGAAAACCTTTCTGTAGAAACTGCAAGTGGACATTCTGAGCTAAAGGGCCTATAGTGGAAAAAGGATATCTTCAAATAAAAACTACACAGAAGCATTCTGTCAAACTTCTTTCTGTTCTGTGCATTCAACTAACAGATTGAAGCTTACTTTTGATTGAGCAGTTCTGAAACACTCTTTCTGTAGAAACTGCAAGTGGACATTCGAGTGCTAAGGGCCTATAGTGGAAAAGGATATATTCAAATAAAAACTACACAGAAGCATTCTGTGTAAATTCTTTCTGTTCTGTCATTCAACTAACAGAGTTGAAGCTTACTTTTGATTGAGCAGTTCTGAAACACTCTTTCTGTAGAAACTGCAAGTTGACATTTCGAGCGCTAAAGGGCCTATAGTGGAAAAAGGGATATCTTCAAATAAAAACTACACAGAAGCATTCTGTGAAATTCTTTCTGTTCTGTGCATTCAACTAACAGAGTTGAAGCTTACTTTTGATTGAGCAGTTCTGAAACACTCTTTCTGTAGAAACTGCAATGGACATTTCGAGCGCCAAAGGGCCTATAGTGGAAAAAGGGATATCTTCAAATAAAAACTACCAGAAGCATTCTGTGAAACTTCTTTCTGTTCTGTGCATTCTAACAGAGTTGAAGCTTATTTTGATTGAGCAGTTCTGAAACACTCTTTCTGTAGAAACTGCAAGTGGACATTCGAGCGCTAAGGGCCTATAGTGAAAAAGGGATATCTTCAAATAAAAACTACACAGAAGCATTCGTGAAACTCTTTCTTCTGTGTTTCAACTAACAGAGTTGAAGCTTACTTTTGATTGAGCAGTTCTGAAACACTCTTTCTGTAGAAACTGCAAGTGGACATTGCGAGCGCTAAAGGGCCTATAGTGGAAAAAGGGATATCTTCAAATAAAAACTACACAGAAGCATTCGTGAAACTTCTTTCTGTTCTGTGCATTCAACTAACAGAGTTGAAGCTTACTTTTTTTGAGCAGTTCTGAAACACTCTTTCTGTAGAAACTGCAAGTGGACATTCCGAGTGCTAAAGGGCCTATAGTGGAAAAAGAATATCTTCAAATAAAAACTACACAGAAGCATTCTGTGAAACTTCTTTCTGTTCTGTGCATTCACTAACAGAGTTGAAGCTTACTTTTGATTGAGCAGTTCTGAAACACTCTTTCTGTAGAAACTGCAAGTGGACATTCGAGCACTAAAGGCCTATAGTGAAAAAATTCTTCAAATAAAAACTACACAGAAGCATTCTGTGAAACTTCTTTCTGTTCTGTGCATTCAACAACAGAGTTGAAGCTTCTTTTGATTGAGCAGTTCTGAAACACTCTTTCTGTAGAAACTGCAAGTGGACATTCGAGTGCTAAAGGGCCTATAGGAAAAAGAATCTCAAATAAAAACTACACAGAAGCATTCTGTGTAAACTTCTTTCTGTTCTGTCATTCAACTAACAGAGTTGAAACTTACTTTTGATTGAGCAGTTCTGAAACACTCTTTCTGTAGAAACTGCAAGTGCATTCGAGCGCTAAAGGGCCTATAGTGGAAAAAGGATATCTTCAAATAAAAACTACACAGAAGCATTCTGTGAAACTTCTTTCTGTTCTGTGCATTCAACTAACAGAGTTGAAGCTTACTTTTGATTGAGCAGTTCTGAAACACTCTTTCTGTAGAAACTGCAAGTGGACATTCGAGCCTAAAGGGCCTATAGTGGAAAAGTGATATCTTCAAATAAAAACTACACAGAAGCATTCTGTCAAACTTCTTTCTGTTCTCTGCATTCACTAACAGAGTTGAAGCTTACTTTTGATTGAGCAGTTCTGAAACACTCTTTCTGTAGAAACTGCAAGTTGACATTCGAGCTAAGGGCCTACAGTGGAAAAGGATATCTTCAAATAAAAACTACACAGAAGCATTCTGTGAAACTTCTTTCTGTTCTGTCATTCAACTAACAGAGTTGAAGCTTACTTTTGATTGAGCAGTTCTGAAACACTCTTCTGTAGAAACTGCAAGTGACATTCGAGCGCTAAAGGCCTATAGTGAAAAAGGATATCTTCAAATAAAAAACTACACAGAAGCATTCTGTGAAACTTCTTTCTGTTCTGTGCATTGAACTAACAGAGTTGAAATTACTTTTGATTGAGCAGTTCTGAAACACTCTTTCTGTAGAAACTGCAAGTGGACATTGCGAGCGCTAAAGGGCCTATAGTGAAAAAAGGGATATCTTCAAATAAAAACTACACAGAAGCATTCTGTGAAACTTCTTTCTGTTGTGTTCATTCAACTAACAGAGTTGAAGCATACTTTTGATTGAGCAGTTCTGAAACACTCTTTCTGTAGAAACTGCAAGTGGACATTCTGAACGCTAAAGGCCTTAGTGGAAAAGGAAATCTTCAAATAAAAACTACACAGAAGCATTCTGTGAACTTCTTTCTTCTGTGCTTCATCTAACAGAGTTGAAGCTTACTTTTGATTGAGCAGTTCTGAAACACTCTTTCTGTAGAAACTGCAAGTGGACATTCGAACTAAAGGCCTATAGTGAAAAAAGGATATCTTCAAATAAAAACTACACAGAAGCATTCTGTGAAACTTCTTTCTCTTCTGTGCATTAAACTAACAGAGTTGAAGCTTACTTTTGATTGAGCAGTTCTGAAACACTCTTTCTGTAGAAACTGCAAGTGACATTCGAGTGCTAGGGACCTATAGTGGTAAAAGTATATCTTCAAATAAAAACTACACAGAAGCATTCTGTGTAACTTCTTTCTGTTCAGTGCATTCAACTAACAGAGTTGAAGCTTACTTTTGATTGAGCAGTTCTGAAACACTCTTTCTGTAGAAACTGCAAGGTTCGAGCGCTAAGGGCCTATAGTGGAAAAAGGGATATCTTCAAATAAAAACTACACAGAAGCATTCTGTGAACTTCTTTCTCTTCTGTGCATTCAACTAACAGGTGAAGCTTACTTTTGATTGAGCAGTTCTGAAACACTCTTTCTGTAGAAACTGCAAGTGGACATTCCGAGCGCTCAGGGCCTATAGTGGAAAAAGGTATATCTTCAAATAAAAACTACACAGAAGCATTCTGTGAATCTTCTTTCTGTTCTGTGCATTGAACTAACAGAGTTGAAGCTTACTTTTGATTGAGCAGATCTGAAACACTCTTTCTGTAGAAACTGCAAGTGGACATTCCGAGCACTAAAGGGCCTATAGTGAAAAAAGGGATATCTTCAAATAAAAACTACACAGAAGCATTCTGTGAAATTTCTTTCTTTTCTGTGCATTCAACAAACAGAAATGACAGCTTCCCTTGGATTGAGCCAGTTCTGAAAACTCTCTTTCTGTAGAAACAGCAATTGAGACATTATGAACGCTATATGCCTCCTAGTGGAAAAAGGTAAATGTTTCAAATAAAAAACTACACAGAAGCCATTTCTGTCATACTTCTTTCTGTTCTGTGCATTCAACTAACAGAGTTGAAGCTTACTTTTGATTGAGCAGTTCTGAACACTCTTTCTGTAGAAACTGCAAGGGACATTCGGAGTGCTAATGGTGGACTACAGTGGTAAAAGAAGATATCTTCCAAGTAAAAACTGCACACAAAAAGCATTCCTGTGTAACCTTCTTTCTGTTCAGTCCATTCAACCTCAACCGAGTTCGAAGCCTTAATTTGACTTGAAGCAATTCTGAAACTCTTTCTTAAAACTGTAAGTTACATTGACGCTAAAGGGCCTTAGGGAAAAAGGGATATCTTCAAATAAAAAACTACACAGAAGCATTCTGTGGAACTCTTTCTCCTCTGGCATTCACTACAGAGTGAAGCTTATCTTTTTGAGGAGCAAAAAAAAAAAAAAACGCACCTTCTTAGAAACTGCAAGTTGCATTCGGAATGAAGGGGCCTATAGTGGCAAAAGGATTATCTTCAATAAAACTACACAGAAGCATTCTGTGTAACTTCTTTCTGTTCAGTCCATTCAACTAACAGAGTGAAGCTTACTTTTGATTGAGCAGTTCTGAAACAGTCTTTCTGTAGAAACTGGAATGTTGACATTTCGAGCTCTAAAGGCCTGTAGTGGAAAAAGGGATATCTTCAAGTAAAAATTACACAGAAGCATTCTGTGAAACTTCCTTCTGTTCTGTGAATTCAACTAACAGAGTTGAAGCTTACTTTTGATTGAGCAGTTCTAAAAAACCCTTTCTGTAGAAACAGCAAGTGGACATTCTGAATGCTAAAGACCTATAGTGGAAAAAGGTATATCTGAAATAAAAAACTACACAGAAGCATTCTGTCAAACTTCTTCTGTTCTGTGCATTAAACTAACAGATTTGAAGACTTACTTTTGATTGAGCACTTCTGAAACACTCTTTCTGTAGAAACTGCAAGTGGACATTCAGAGTGCTAAGGGGCCTATAGTGGTTAAAAGGATATATTCAAAAAAAACTACACAGAAGCCTTCTGTGAAATTCTTTCTGTTCGGTCCATTCAACTAACAGAGTTGAAGCTTACTTTGATTGAGCAGTTCTGAAACACTCTTTCTGTAGAAACTGCAAGTTGACATTTCGAGCGCTAAGGGGCCTACAGTGGAAAAAGGGATATCTTCAAATAAAAACTACACAGAAGCATTCTGTGAAATTTCTTTCTGTTCGTGCATTCAACTAACAGAGTTGAAGCTTACTTTTGATTGAGCAGTTCTGAAACACTCTTTCTGTAGATACTGCAATTTGTCGTTTCGAGCGCCAAAGGGCCTATAGGGGAAAAAGGGATATGTTCAAATAAAAACTACCCAGAAGCATTCTGTGAAACTTCTTTCTGTTCTGTGCATTCATTTAACAGAGTTGAAGCTTAATTTTGATTGAGCAGTTCTGAAACACTCTTTCTGTAGAAACTGCAAGTGGACATTGCGAGCGCTAAAGGGCCTATAGTGAAAAAAGGGATATCTTCAAATAAAAACTACACAGAAGCATTCGGTGAAACTTCTTTCTGTTCTGTGCATTCAACTAACAGAGTTGAAGCATACTTTTGGTTGAGCAGTTCTGAAACACTCTTTCTGTAGAAACTGCAAGTGGACATTCCGAGTGCTAAGGGTCCTATAGTGGAAAAAGAATATCTCCAAATAAAAACTACACAGAATCATTCTGTGACACTTCTTTCTGTTCTGTGCATTCATCTAACAGAGTTGAAGCTTACTTTTGATTGAGCAGATCTGAAACACTCTTTCCCTAGAAACGGCAAGTGGACATTCCGAGCACTAAAGGCCTATAGTGAAAAAAGAGTTATCTTCAAATAAAAAGTACACAGAAGCATTCTGTCAAACTTCTTTCTGTTCTGTGCATTCAACAAACAGAGTTGAAGCTTCCTTTTGATAGAGCACTTCTGAAACACTCTTTCTGTAGAAACTGCATGTGGACATTCGGAGTGCCAAGGGGCCTACAGGGGTAAAAGAAATATCTCCAAATAAAAACTACACAAAAGCATTCTGTGTAACTTCTTTCTGTTCAGTCCATTCAACTAACCGAGTTGAAACTTACTTTTGATTGAGCAGTTCTGAAACACTCTTTCTGTAGAAACTGCCTGTGCAAATTCCAAGCGCTAAAGGGCCTCTAGTGGAAAAAGCGATATCTTTAAACAAAAACTACACAGAAGCATTTTGTGAAACTTCTTTCTGTTCTGTGCATTCAACTAACAGAGTTGAAGCTTACTTTTGATTGAGCAGTTCTGAAACACTCTTTCTGTAGAAACTGCAAGTGTACATTCCGAGCCCTAAAGGGCCTATAGTGAAAAAAGTGATATCTTCAAATAAAAACTACATAGAAGCATTCTGTCAAACTTCTTTCTGTTCTCTGCATTCTACTAACAGAGTTGAAGATTACTTTTGATTGAGCACTTCTGTAACACTCTTTCTGTAGAAACTGCAAGTTGACATTCGGAGTGCTAAGGGGCCAACAGTGGTAAAAGGAATATCTTCAAATAAAAACTACACAGAAGCGTTCTGTGTAACTTCTTTCTGTTCGGTCCATTCAGCTAACAGAGTTGAAGCTTACTTTTGATTGACCAGTTCTGAAACACTCCTTCTGTAGATACTGCAAGTTGACGTTTCGAGCGCTAAAGAGCCTATACTGGAAAAAGGGATATCTTCATATAAAAACTACACAGAAGCATTCTGTGAAACTTCTTTCTGTTCTGTGCATTGAACTAACAGAGTTGAAACTTACTTTTGATTGAGCAGTTCTGAAACACTCTTTCTGTAGAAACTGCAAGTGGACATTGCGAGCGCTAAAGGGCCTATAGTGAAAAAAGGGATATCTTCAAATAAAAACTACACAGAAGCATTCTGTGAAACTTCTTTCTGTTGTGTTCATTCAACTAACAGAGTTGAAGCATACTTTTGATAGAGCAGTTCTCAAACACTCTTTCTGTAGAAACTGCAAGTGGAAATTCTGAACGCTAAAGGGCCTTTAGTGGAAATAGGAAATCTTCAAATAAAAACTACACAGAAGCATTCTGTGCAACTTCTTTCTCTTCTGTGCCTTCATCTAACAGAGTTGAAGCTTACTTTTGATTGAGCAGTTCTGAAACACTCTTTCTGTAGAAACCGCAAGTGGACATTCTGAACCCTAAAGGCCTATAGTGGAAAAAGGTATATCTTCAAATAAAAACTACACAGAAGCATTCTGTCAAACTTCTTTCTCTTCTGTGCATTAAACTAACAGAGTTGAAGCTTACTTTTGATTGAGCAGATCTGAAACACTCTTTCTGTAGAAACTGCAAGTGAACATTCGGAGTGCTGAGGGACCTATAGTGGTAAAAGTTATATCTTCCAATAAAAACTACACAGAAGCATTCTGTGTAACTTCTTTCTGTTCAGTCCATTCAACTAACAGAGTTGAAGCTTACTTTTGATTGAGCAGTTCTGAAACACTCTTTCTGTAGAAACTGCAAGTGGACATTCCGAGCGCTAAGGGGCCTATAGTGAAAAAAGGGATATCTTCAAATAAAAACTACACAGTAGCATTCTGTGAAACTTCTTTCTCTTCTGTGCATTCAACTAACAGAGTTGAAGCATACTTTTGATTGAGCAGTTCTGAAACACTCTTTCTGTAGAAACTGCAAGTGGACATTCCGAGCGCTCAGGTTCCTATAGTGGAAAAAGGAATATCTCCAAATACAAACTACACAGAAGCATTCTGTGAAGCTTCTTTCTGTTCTGTGCATTGAACTAACAGAGTTGAAGCTTACTTTTGATTGAGCAGATCTGAAACACTCTTTCTGTAGAAACTGCAAGTGGACATTCCGAGCACTAAAGGGCCTATAGTGAAAAAAGGGATATCTTCAAATAAAAACTACACAGAAGCATTCTGTGAAATTTCTTTCTTTCTGTGCATTCAACAAACAGAAATGAAGCTTCCCTTTGATTGAGCAGTTCTGAAACTCTCTTTCTGTAGAAACAGCAATTGGACATTATGAACGCTATATGCCTCTAGTGGAAAAAGGTAAATGTTCAAATAAAAACTACACAGAAGCATTCTGTCATACTTCTTTCTGTTCTGTGCATTCAACTAAGAGAGTTGAAGCTTACTTTTGATTGAGCAGTTCTGAAACACTCTTTCTTTAGAAACTGCAAGGGGACATTCGGAGTGCTAAGGTGACTACAGTGGTAAAAGAAGTATCTTCAAGTAAAAACTGCACAAAAGCATTCTGTGTAACTTCTTTCTGTTCAGTCCATTCAACTAACCGAGTTGAAGCTTAATTTTGATTGAGAAGTTCTGAAACTCTATTTCTATAAAAACGCAAGTTGACATTTCGAGCGCTAAAGGGCCTATAGTGGAAAAAGGGATATCTTCAAATAAAAACTACACAGAAGCATTCTGTGAAACTCCTTTCTGTTCGTGCATTCAACTAACAGAGTTGAAGCTTACTTTTGATTGAGGAGATCTGAAGCACTCTTTCTGTAGAAACTGCAAGTGGACATTCGGAGTGCTAAGGGGCCTATAGTGGTAAAAGGATTATATTCCAATAAAAACTACACAGAAGCATTCTGTGTAACTTCTTTCTGTTCAGTCCATTCAACTAACAGAGTTGAAGCTTACTTTTGATTGAGCAGTTCTGAAACAGTCTTTCTGTAGAAACTGGAGGTTGACATTTCGAGCTCTAAAGGGCCTGTAGTGGAAAAAGGGATATCTTCAAGTAAAAACTACACAGAAGCATTCTGTGAAACTTCCTTCTGTTCTGTGAATTCAACTAACAGAGTTGAAGCTTACTTTTGATTGAGCAGTTCTGAAGCAGTCTTTCTGTAGAAACTGGAGGTTGACATTTCGAGCTCTAAAGGGCCTGTAGTGGAAAAAGGGATATCTTCAAGTAAAAATTACACAGAAGCATTCTGTGAATCTTCCTTCTGTTCTGTGAATTCAACTAACAGAGTTGAAGCTTACTTTTGATTGAGCACTTCTGAAACACTCTTTCTGTAGAAACTGGAAGTGTACATTCTGAACGCTAAAGGGCCTTTTGAGGAAAAAGGAATATCTTCAAATAAAAACTACACAGAAGCATTCTGTGCAACTTCTTTCTCCTCTGTGCATTCATCTAGCAGGGTTGAAGCTTACTTTTGATTGAGCAGTTCTGAAACACGCTTTCTGTAGAAACTGCAAGTTGATTCGGAATGCCACGGGGCCTATAGTGGCAAAAGGAATATCTTCAAATAAAAACTACACAGAAGAGTTCTGTGTAACTTCTTTCTGTTCGGTCCATTCAACTAACAGAGATGAAGCTTACTTTTGATTGAGCAGTTCTGTAACACTCTTTCTGTAGATACTGCAATTTGACGTTTGGAGCGCCATAGTGCCTATAGTGGAAAAAGGGATATGTTCAAATAAATCCTACACAGAAGCATTCTGTGAAACTTCTTTCTGTTCTGTGCATTCAACTAACAGAGTTGAAGCTTACTTTTGATTGAGCAGTGCTAAAAAACCCTTTCTGTAGAAACAGCAAGTGGACATTCTGAATGCTAAAGACCTATAGTGGAAAAAGGTATATCTTGAAATAAAAACTACACAGAAGCATTCTGTCAAACTTCTTTCTGTTCTGTGCATTAAACTAACAGATTTGAAGCCTACTTTTGATTGAGCACTTCTGAAACACTCTTTCTGTAGAAACTGCAAGTGGACATTCAGAGTGCTAAGGGGCCTATAGTGGTAAAAGGGATATATTCAAGTAAAAACTACACAGAAGCCTTCTGTGTAAATTCTTTCTGTTCGGTCCATTCAACTAACAGAGTTGAAGCTTACTTTTGATTGAGCAGTTCTGAAACACTCTTTCTGTAGAAACTGCAAGTTGACATTTCGAGCGCTAAGGGGCCTACAGTGGAAAAAGGGATATCTTCAAATAAAAACTACACAGAAGCATTCTGTGAAATTTCTTTCTGTTCCGTGCATTCAACTAACAGAGTTGAAGCTTACTTTTGATTGAGCAGTTCTGAAACACTCTTTCTGTAGATACTGCAATTTGTCGTTTCGAGCGCCAAAGGGCCTATAGGGGAAAAAGGGATATGTTCAAATAAAAAACTACCCAGAAGCATTCTGTGAAACTTCTTTCTGTTCTGTGCATTCATTTAACAGAGTTGAAGCTTAATTTTGATTGAGCAGTTCTGAAACACTCTTTCTGTAGAAACTGCAAGTGGACATTGCGAGCGCTAAAGGGCCTATAGTGAAAAAAGGGATATCTTCAAATAAAAACTACACAGAAGCATTCGGTGAAACTTCTTTCTGTTCTGTGCATTCAACTAACAGAGTTGAAGCATACTTTTGGTTGAGCAGTTCTGAAACACTCTTTCTGTAGAAACTGCAAGTGGACATTCCGAGTGCTAAGGGTCCTATAGTGGAAAAAGAATATCTCCAAATAAAAACTACACAGAATCATTCTGTGACACTTCTTTCTGTTCTGTGCATTCATCTAACAGAGTTGAAGCTTACTTTTGATTGAGCAGATCTGAAACACTCTTTCCCTAGAAACGGCAAGTGGACATTCCGAGCACAAAGGCCTATAGTGAAAAAAGTGATATCTTCAAATAAAAAGTACACAGAAGCATTCTGTCAAACTTCTTTCTGTTCTGTGCATTCAACAAACAGAGTTGAAGCTTCCTTTTGATAGAGCACTTCTGAAACACTCTTTCTGTAGAAACTGCATGTGGACATTCGGAGTGCCAAGGGG
>NW_022096588.1:0-26763 GCF_006542625.1 Nomascus leucogenys | reverse complement strand
AATATCTCCCAATAAAAACTACTGAGAAGCATTCTATGAAACTTCCTTCTTTTCTGTGCATTCAGCTAACAGAGTTGAAGCTTACTTTTGATTGAGCAGTTCTGAAACACTCTTTCTGTAGAAACTGCAAGTGACATTCAGAGCGTTTAGGGCCTATGATGGATAAAGGAATATCTTCAAATAAAAAATTACACAAAAGCATGCTGTGAAACTTCTTTCACTTCTGTCCATTCAACTAACAGAGTTGAAGCTTATTTGATTGAGCAGTTCTGAAACACTCTTTCCATAGAAACTGCAGGTGGCTTCGAGCGCTAGGGGCCTAGAGTGGAAAAAGGAATATCTTCAAATAAAAACTACACAGAAGCATTCAGTGGAAACATCTTTCTGTTCTGTCCTTTCAACTAACAGAGTTGAAGCTTACTTTTGATTGAGCGGTTCTGAAACACTCTTTCTGGTAGAAACTGGAAGTTGAGATCCGTGCGCTAAAGGGCCTGTAGTGTAAAAAAGCATATCTTCAAAGAAAAACTACACAGAAGCATTTCTGTGAAAATTATTTCTCTTCTGTTGCATTCAGCAAACAGATTTGAAGCTTTCTATTGATTGAGCATTCTGAAACACTCTTTCTGTAGAAACTGCATGTGGACATTTTGAGCGCTAAGTGGCCTTGAATAGAAAAAGGAATATCTTCAAATAAAAACTACACAGAAGCATTCAATGAAACTTCTTTCTATTCTGTCTTTTCAACTAACAGAATTGAAGCTTACTTTTGATTGTGCAGTTCTGAAACACTCTTTCTGTAGAAACTGGAAGTTGAGATTCCGTGCGCTAAATTGCCTATAGTGGAAAAAAGCATATCTTCAAAGAAAAACTACACAGAAGCATTCTGTGAAAATTCTTTCTGTTCTGTGCATTCAACAAACAGAGTTGAAGCTTTGCATTCGTTGTGCAGATCTGAAACACTCTTTCTGTAGAAACTCCAAGTGGACATTCGGAGCACTAAGGGGCCTATAGTGGACAAAGGAATATCTTTCAAATAAAACTACACAGAAGCATTCTGTGGAAAATTTGTTTCTGTTCTGTCCATTCAACTAACAGAGTTGAAGCTTACTTTTCATTGATCAGTTTCTTAAACACTCTTTCTGTAGAAACTGTAAGGTGACATTCTGAGCGCTTATTGGCCTACAGTGGAAAAAGGGATATCTTCAAATAAAAACTACACAAAAACATTCTGTGAAACTTCTTTCTGTTCTGTGCATTCAACTAACAGAGTTGGAAGCTTACTTTTGATTGAGCAGTTCTGAAACACCCTTTCTGTAGAAACCGCAAGTGGACATTCGGAGCGCTAAGGGGCTATAGTGGAAAAAGGAATATCTCCAAATAAAAACTACACAGAAGCATTCTGTGAAACTTCTTCTTTTCTGTGCATTCAACTAACAGGATTGAAGCTTACTTTTGATTGAGCAGTTCTGAAACACACTTTCTGTAGAAACTGCAAGTGGACATTAGGAGCGCTAAGGGATCTATAGTGGAAAAAGGATATCTCCAAATAAAAACTACACAGAAGCATTGTGTGAACGGCTTTCTATTCTGTGCATCTACTAAAGATGAAGCTTACTTTTGATTGAGCAGTTTGAAACACTCTTTCTGTAGAAACTGCAAGTGGACATTCGGAGCGTGTAGGGGCCTAGATTGGAAAAAGGAATATCTTCAAATAAAGGACTGCACAGAAGCATTCTGTGAAACTTCTTTCTGTTCTGTCCTTTCAACTAGCAGAGTGAAGCTTACCTTTGATTGAGCAGTTCTGAAACACTCTTTCTGTAGAACTAGAAGTTGAGATTCCGTGCACTAAAGGGCCTATAGTGGAAAAAGCATATCTTCAAGTAAAACTATACAGAAGCATTCTGTGAAAACTCTTTCTGTTCTGTGCATTCAACTAACAGAGTTGAAGCTTTCTATTGATAGAGCAGTTCTGAAACACTTTTTATGTAGAAAGTGCAAGTGGACATTCGGAGCGCTAAGGGGCCTAAAGTGGAAAAAGTAATATCTTCAAATAAACACTACACAGAAGCTTTCTGTGAATCTACTTCTGTTCTGTGCTTTCAACTAACGGAGTTGAAGATTACTTTTGATTGAGCAGTTCTGAAACACTCTTTCTGTAGAACTGCAGGTGGACATTCGGAGCGCTAAGGGGCCTAGAGTGGAAAAAGGAATATCTTCAAATAAAAACTACACAGAAGCATTCAGTGAAACTTCTTTCTGTTCTGTCCTTTCAACTAACAGAGTTGAAGCTTCTTTTGATTGAGCAGTTCTGAAACAATATTCCTGTAGAAACTGGAAGTTGAGATTCCGTGCGCTAAATGGCCTATAGTGGAAAAAAGCATATTTTCAAAGAATAACCACAAAGAAGCATTCTGTGAAAATCCTTTCTCTTCTGTACATTCAACAAGCAGAGTTGAAGCTTTCTATTGATTGAGCAGTTCTGAAACACTCTTTCTTTAGAAACTGCAAGTGGACATTCGAATGCTAAGGGGCCTAGTGTGGAAAAGGAATATCTCCAAATAAAAACTACACAGAAGCATTCAGTGAAACTTCTTTCTGTTCTGTCCTTTTAACTAACAGAGTTGAAGCTTATTTTGATTGAGCAGTTCTGAAACACCCTTTCTGTAGAAACTGCAAGTGGACATTCAGAATGCTAAGGGGCCTATAGGGGAAAAAGGATTATCTCCAAATAAAAACTACACAGAATCATTCTGTGAAACTTCTTTCTGTTCTGTGCTGTCAACTAACAGAGTTGAAGCTTACTTTTGATTGAGCAGTTCTGAAACACTCTTTTTGTAGAAACTGCAAGTGGACATTCGGAGCGCTTAGGGGCCTATGTGGAAAAGGAATATCTTCAAATAAAAACTACACAGAAGCATTCTGTGAAACTTCTTTCTGTTCTGTCCATTCAACAAACAGAGTTGAAGCTTACTTTTCATTGAGCAGTTCAGAAACACCCTTTCTGTAGAAACTACATTTGGACATTCGGAGCGCTAAGGGGCCTATAGTGGAAAAACAAACATCTCCAAATAAAAAAGCACACAGAAGCATTCTCTGAAACTTCTTTCTGTTCTGTGCATTCAGCTAACAGGGTTGAAGCTTACATTTCATTTAGCAGTTCTGAAACACTCTTTCTGTGGAAACTGCAAGAGGATACTCTGAACGCTAAGGGGCCTATAGAGGAAAACGGAATACCTTCAAATAAGTCTACACAGAACCATTCTGTGAAACTTCATTTTGTTCTGTCCATTCAACTAACAGAGTTGAAGCTGACTTTTCATTGAGCAGTTGTGAAACACTCTTTCTGTAGAAACTGCAAGTTGGAGATTCTGAGCGCTAAGGAGCCTGTAGTGGAAAAAGTAATATCTCCAAATAAAACTATACAGAAGCATTCTGTGAAACTTCTTTCGGTTCTGTGCATTCAAGTAACAGAGTTGAAGCTTACTATTGATTGTGCAGTTCTGAAACACTCTTTCTGTAGAAACTGGAAGTTGAGATTCCGTGCGCTAATGGGCTACAGTGGAAAAAGCATATCTTCAAAGAAAAACTTCACAGAAGCATTCTGTGAAATTCTTTCTATTCTGTGCATTCAGCTAACAGAGTTGAAGCTTTCTATTTATTGAGCAGTTCTGAAAACACTCTTTCTGTAGAAACTGCAAGTGGACATTCGGAGCGCTAAGGGGCCAATAGTGGAAAAAGGATATCTTCAAATATACACTACACAGAAGCATTCTGTGAAACTTCTTTCTCTTCTGTCCATTCAACTAACAGAGTTGAAGATTACTTTTGATTGATCAGTGCTGAAACACTCTTTCTGTAGAAACTGCAAATTGACATTCCGAGCGCTTACGAGACTATAGTGGAAAAAGTGATATCTTCAATTAAAAACTACACAGAAGCATTCTGTGAAACCTCTTTCTGATCTGTGCATTCACCTAACAGAATTCAAGCTTACTTTTGATTGAGCAGTTCTGAAAAACCCTTTTCTGTTGAACTGCAAGTGGACATTCTGGTCCCTAAGAAGCCTACAGTGGAAAAAGTAATATCCCCAAATAAAAACTACACAGAAGCATTCTGTGAATCATATTTCTGTACTGTGCATTCAACTAACAGAATTGAAGCTTACTTTTGATCAAGCAGTTCTGAAACAATCTTTCTGTAGAAACTGCAAGTTGACATTTCGAGCGCAAAAGTGCCTAAAGTGTAAAAAGGGATATCTTCAATTAAAAACTACACAGAAGCTTTCTGTGAATCTTCTTTCTGTTCTGTGCTTTCAACTAACTGAGTTGAAGCTTACTTTTGATTGAGCAGTTCTGAAACACCCTTTCTGTAGAAACTGTAGGTGGACATTCGGAGCACGAAGGGGCCTAGAGTGGAAAAAGGAATATCTTCAAATAAAAACTACACAGAAGCATTCAGTGAAACTTCTTTCTGTTCTGTCCTTTCAACTAACAGAGTTGAATCTTACTTTTGATTGAGCAGTTCTGAAACAATATTCCTGTAGAAACTGGAAGTTGAGATTCCGTGCACTAAAGGGCCTATAGTGGAAAAAAGCATATTTTCAAAGAATAACCACACAGAAGCATTCTGTGAAAATCCTTTCTCTTCTGTGCATTCAACAAACAGAGTTGAAGCTTTCTATTGACTTGAGCAGTTCTGAAAACACTCTTTCTGTAGAAACTGCAAGTGGACATTCGGAATGCTAAGGGGCCTAGAGTGGAAAAAGGAATATCTCCAAATAAAAACTACACAGAAGCATTCAGTGAAACTTCTTTCTGTTCTGTCCTTTTAACTAACAGATTGAATCTTACTTCTGATTGAGCAGTTCTGAACACCCTTTCTGTAGAAACTGCAGGTGCACATTCAGAGCGATAAGGGGCCTTTAGTGGAAAAAGTAATATCTCCAAATAAAAACTACACAGAAGCATTCTGTGAAACATCTTTCTGTTCTGTGCATTCAACTAACAGGGTTGAAGATTACTTTTGATTCAGCAGTTCTGAAACACTCTTTCTGTAGAAACTCCATGACAACATTCTGAATGCAAAGGGGCCTAGAGTGGAAAAAGGAATATCTTCCAATAAAAACTACACAGAAGCATTCTGTGAAACTTCCTTCTGTTCTGTCTATTCAACTAACAGCGTTGAAGCTGACTTTTGATTGAGCAGTTCTGAAACACTCTTTCTGTAGAAAGTCCAAGTTGACATTCCGAGCGCAAAGGAGCCTATAGTGAAAAAGAAATATCTCCAAATAAAACTACACAGAAGCATTCTGTGAATATTCTTTCTGTTCTGTGCATTCAACTAACAGTGCTGAAGCTTACTTTTGATTCAGCAGCCTTGAAACACTCTTTCTGTAGAAACTGCAAGTGGACATTATGAACTATAAGGACCTATAGTGGAAAAAGGAATATTTCAAATAAAAACTACACAGAACCATTCAGTGAAACTATTTCCTGTTCTGTCCTTTCAACTAACAGAGTTGAAGCTTACTTTTGATTGAGCAGTTCTGAAACACTCTGTCTGTAGAAACAGGAAGTTGACATTCCGTGCGCTAAGGGGCCTATAGTGGAAAAAGGGATATCTTCAAAGAAAAACTACACAGAAGCATTCTGTGAAACTCCTTTCTGTTCTGTGCATTCAACTAACAGAGTTGAATCTTACTTTTTATTGAGCAGTTCTGAAACACTCTTTCTGTAGAAACTGCAAGTGGACATTTGGAGCGCAATGGGGACTATTGTGGAGAAAGTAATATCTTGAAATAAAAACTACACAGAAGCATTCTGTGAAACTTCTTTCTGTTCTGTGCATTCAACTAACAGAGTTGAAGCTTACTTTCGATTGAGCAGTTCTGAAACACCCTTTCTGTAGAAACCGCAAGTGGACATTCGGAGCACTAAGAGGCCTATAGTGGAAAAAGAAACATCCCCAAATAAAAACTACACAGGAGCATTTTGTGAAACTTCTTTCTGTACTGGGCATTCAACTAACAGAATTGAAGCTTACTTTTGATCGAGCAGTTCTGAAACAATCTTTCTGTGTAAACTGCAAGTTGACATTTCGAGCGCTAAAATGCCTACAGTGCAAAAAGTAATATCTCCAAAGAAAAACTACACAGAAGCATTCTGTGAAAATTCTTTCTGTTCTGTGCATTCACCAAACAGTCTTGAAGTTTTCTTTTGATTGAGCAGTTCTGAAACACTCTTTCTGTAGAAACTGCAAGTAGACATTCGCAGCGCTAAGGGCCTAGAGTGGAAAAATTAATATCTTCAAATAAAAACTACACAGAAGAATCTCTGAGACTTCTTTCTGTTCTGTCCTTTCAACTCACAGATTTGAAGCTGACTTTTGATTGGGCAGTTCTGAAACACTCTTTCTGTAGAAACTGGAAGTTGAGATTCCTTGCGCTACAGGGCCTATAGTGGAAAAAAGCATATCTTCAAAGTAAAACTACACAGAAGCATTCTCTGAAAATTATTTCTGTTCTGTGCATTCAACTAACAGAGTTGAAGTTTTCTTTTGATTGAGCAGTTCTGAAACACTCTTTCTGTGGAAACTGCAAGAGGACATTCGGAGCGCTAAGGGGCCTGGAGTGGAAAAAGGAATATCTTCAAATAAACACTACACAGAAGCATTCTGTGAAATTTCTTTCTGTTCTGTCCATTGAACTAACAGAGTTGAAGCTTACTTTTTATTGAGTAGTTCTCAAACACTCTTTCTGTAGAAACTTCAGGTGGACATTCGGAGCGCTAAGGGGCCTATAGTGGAAAAAGATATATCACCAAATAAATACTACACAGAAGCATTCTGTGAAACTTCTTTCGTTCTGTGCATTCAACTAACAGGGTTGAAGATTACATTTGATTGAGCAGTTCTGAAACACTCTTTCTGTAGAAACTGCAATTGGACATTCGGAGCGCTAAGGGGCCTATAGTGGAAAAAGAATATCTTCAAATAAAAACTACACAGAAGCATTCTGTGAAACTTCTTTCTGTTCTGTGCATTCAACGAACAGAGTTGAAGCTTACTTTTGATTGAGCAGTTCTGAAACACTCTTTTTGTAGAAACTGCAAGTGGACATTCGGAGCACTAACGGTTCTATAGTGGAAAAAGGAATATCTTCAAATAAAAACTACACGTAAGCATTCGGTGAAACTTCTTTCTCTTCTGTCCGTCCAACTAACAGAGTTGAAGCTTACATTTGATTGAGCAGTTCAGAAACACTCTTTCTGTAGAAACTGCATGTTGACACTCGGATCGCTAAAGGGCCTATAGTGGATAAGGGGATATCTTCAGATGAAAACTGCACAGAAGCATTTTGTCAAAATTCTTTGTGTTCTGTGCATTCAACTAACAGAGTTGAAGCTTACTTTTGATTGAGCAGTTCTGAAACACACTTTCTGTAAAAACTGCAGGTGGACATTCGGAGCACTAAGGGGCCTATAGTGGAAAAAGTAAAATCTCCAAATAAAAACTACACAGAAGCATTCTGTGAAAATTCTTTCTGTTCTGTGCATTCAACTAACACAGTTGAAGCTTACTTTTGATTGAGAAGTTCTGAAACACTCTTTCTGTAGAAACTGCAAGTGGACATTTCTAGCGCTAAGGGGCCTATAGTGGAAAAAGGAATATCTTCAAATAAAAACTACACAGAAGCATTCTGTGAAACTTCTTTCTGTTCTGTGCATCAACTAACAGAGTTGAAGCTTACTTTTGATTGAACAGTTCTGTAACACTCTTTCTGTAGAAATTGCAACTGGACATTCGGAGCGCTAAGGGGCCTATAGTGGAAAAAGGAATATCTTCAAATAGAAACTGCACAGAAGCATTCTGTGAAACTTCTTTCTGTTCTGTCCATTCAACTGACAGAGTTGAAGCTTACATTTTTGAGCAGTTCTGAAACACTCTTTCGGTAGAAACTGCAAGTTGACATTCCGAACCCTAAAGGGCCTTTAGTGGAAAAAGTGATATCTCCAAATAAAAACTACACAGAAGCATTCTGTGAAACTTCTTTCTGTTCTGTGCATTCAACTAACAGAGTTGAAGCTTACTTTTGATTGAGCGGTTCTGAAACACCCTTTCTGTAGAAACTGCAAGTGGACATTTGGAGCGCTTAGGGGCCTATAATGGAAGAAGTAATATCTTCAAATAAAAAATACACAGAAGCGGGGTGGAGCCAAGATGGCCGAATAGGAACAGCTCCGGTCTCCAGCTCCCAGCCCCAGTGACACAGTAGACGAGTGATTTCTGCATTTCTGCTTGAGGTACCTGTTTCATCTCACTAGGGAATGCCTAACAGTGGGTGCAGGACAGTTGGTGAAGCACACCGTGCACGAGCCGAAGCAGAGTGAGTCACTGCCTCACTCGGGAAGCGCAAGGCGTCAGGGAGTTCCCTTTCCTAGTCAAAGAAAGTGGAAGCAGACGGCACTGGAATATCGGGTCATTCCCATCCTAATACTGTGCTTTTCCAACGGGCCTGGAAAACGGCACACTAGGAGATTGTGTCCCACACCTGGCTCGGAGGGTCCTATGCCAATGGAGTCCCGCTGATTGCTAGCACAGCAGTCTGAGATCAAACTTCAATGCGACAGCGAGGCTGGGGGAGGGGCGCCCACCATTGCCCAGGCTTGCTTAGGTAAACAAAGCAGCCAGGAACCTCGAAATGGGTGGAGCCCACCACAGCTCAAGGAGGCCTGCCTGCTCTGTAGGCTCCACCTCTGGGGGCAGGGCACAGACAAACAAAAACTCAGCAGGAACCTCCACAGTCTTAAATGTCCCTGTCTGACTGACAGCTTTGAAGAGAGTGTGGTTCTCCCAGCACGCAGTTGGAGATCTGAGAACGGACAGACTGCCTCCTAAAGTGGGTCCCTCACCCTGAGCAGCCTAACTGGGAGGCACCCCCCAGTAGGGACAGACTGACACCTCATCGGCCAGGTACTCCTCTGAGACAAAACTTTCAGAGGAACTACCAGACAGCTGAATTGTGGTCTCACAAAAATCCGCTGTTCTGCAGCCACCGCTGCTGACACCCAGCCAAACAGGGTGTGCAGTGGATCTCTAGTAAACTCCAAACAGACCTGCAGCTGAGGGTCCTGTCTGGTAGAAGGAAATGTAACAAACAGAAAGGACATCTACACCAAAACCCATCTGTACATCACCAACATCAAAGACAAAAAGTAGATAAAACCACAAAGATGGGGAGAATACAGAGCAGAAAAACTGGAAACTCTAAAAACAGAGCACCTCTCCTCCTCCAAAGGAACGCAGTTCCTCACCAGCAACGGAACAAAGCTGGATGGAGCATGACTTTGACGAGTTGAGAGAAGAAGCTTCAGACGATCAAACTACACTGAGCTATGAGAGGAAATTCAAAAACAATAGCAAAGAAGTTAAAATCTTTGAAAAAAAATTAGAAGAATGGATAACTAGAATAACCAATGGAGAGAAGGGCTTAAAGGAGCTGATGGAGGTGAAAGCCAAGTTTCGAGAACTACGCGAAGATTGCAGAAGCCTCAGTAGCAGATGCGATCAACTGGAAGAAAGGGTATCGCTGATGGAAGATGAAATGAATGAAATGAAGAGAGAAGGGAAGTTTAGAGAAAAAAGTATAAAAAGAAATGAACAAAGCCTCCAAGAAAATTGGGACTATGTGAAAAGACCAAACCTACGTCTGATTGGTGTACCTGAGAATGATGGGGAGAATGGAACCAAGTTCGAAAACTCTCTGCAAGATATTATCCAGGAGACCTTCCCCAATCTAGTAAGGCAGGCCAACATTCAGATTCAGGAAATACAGAGAACGCCACAAAGATACTCCTCGAGAAGAGCAACTCAAAGACACATAACTGTCAGATTCACCAAAGTTGGAATGAAGGAAAAAATGTTAAGGGCAGCCAGAGAGAAAGGTCGGGTTACCCACAAAGGGAAGCCCATCAGACTAACAGCTGATCTCTCGGCAGAAACTCTACAAGCCCCGAAGAGAGTGGGGGCTGATATTCAACATTCTTAAAGAAAAGTATTTTCAACACAGAATTTCCTATCCTGCCAAACAAAGCTTCATAAGTGAAGGAGAAATAAAATACTTTACAGACAAGCAAACGCTTAGTGATTTTGTCACCACCAGGCCTGCCCTAAAAGAGCTCCTGAAGGAAGCACTAAACATAGAAAGGAACAATCGGTACCACCCACTGCAAAAACACGCAAAATTGCAAACACCATCGAGGCGAGGAAGAAACTGCAGCAACTAACGAGCAAAATAACCAACTAACATCATAATGACAGGATCAGATTCACACATAACAATATTAACGTTAAATGTAAATGGGCTAAATGCTCCAATCAAAAGATACAGACTGGCAAACTGGATAAGGAGTAAAGACCCATCAGTGTGCTGTATTCAGGAAACACATCTCACGTGCAGAGACACATATAGAATCAAAATAAAGGGATGGAGGAAGATCTATCAAGCAACTGGAAAACAAGAAAAGGCAGGGGTTGCAATCCTCGTCTCGGATAAAATAGATTTAACCAACAAAGATCAAAAGAGACAAAGAAGGCCATTACATAATGGAAAAGGGATCAATTGAACAAGAAGAGCTAACTATCCTAAAATATATGCACCCAACACAGGAGCACCGAGATTCATAAAGCAAGTCCCGAAACACTCTCTCTGCAGAAACTGCAACTGGACATTCGGAGCACTTAGGGGCCTATAGTGGAAAAGGAATATCTTCAAATAAAAACTACACAGAAGAATTCTGTGAAAGTTCTTTCTGATCTGCGCACTCAACTAACAGAGTTGAACCTTACTTTTTATTGAGCAGTTCTGAAACACTCTTTCTGTAGAAACTGCAAGTGGACATCGGAGCGCTAAGGGGCCTAGAGTGGAAAAAGGAATATCTTCAAATGAAAACTACACAGAAGCATTCTGTGAAACTTCTTTCTGTTCTGTGCATTCAAGTAAAAGAGGTGAAACTTACCTTTGACTGAGCTGTTCTGAAACACTCTTTCTGTAGAAACTGCAAGCGTATATACGGAGCACTAAGGGACTTATAGTGGAAAAAGGAATATCTTCAAATATAAACTACACAGAAGCATTCTCAGAAATTTCATTCTGATCTATGCATACAACTAACAGAGTTGAACCTTACTTTGGATTGAGCAGTTCTGAAACCCTCTTTCTGTAGAAACTGCAAGTGCACATTTGGAGCACTTAGGGGCCTATAATGGAAAAGGAATACCTTCAAATAAAAACTACACAGAAGCATTCTATGAAACGTCTTTCTGATCTGTGCATTCAACTAACAGATTTGAACCTTACTTTTGATTGAGGACTTCTGAAACACTCTTTCTGTAGAAACAGCAGGTGGACATTCGGAGAGCTAAGGGGCCTATAGAGGAAAAAGGAATATAGACAAATAAAAAATACACTGAAGCATTCTGTGAAACTTCGTTCTGATCTGTGCATTCAAATAAAAGAGTTGAAGCTTACTTTTGATTAAGCAGTTCTGAAACCCTCTTTCTGTAGAAACGGTAAGTGGACATTTTGTGCTAAGGGCCCTATAATGGAAAAAGGAGTATCTTCAAATAAATACTACACAGAAGAATTCTGTGAAACTTCTTACTGATCTGTGCATTAAACTAACAGAGTTGAACATTACTTTTGATTGAGCAGTTCTGAAACACTCTTTCAGAGGAAACTGCAAGTGGACAATCGGAGGTCTAAGGGGCCTGTAGTGGAAAAAGGAAAATCTTGAAATAAAAACTAAACAGAAGCACCCTCTTTAACTTCTTTCTGATCTGCGTATTCAACTACAGAGTTGACCTTACTGTTGATTGAGGAGCTCAGAAACACTCTTTCTGTACATACTGCAAGTGGTCATTCGGAGCGCTAAGGGTCATTTACAGGAAAAAGGAGCATCTTAAAATAAGAACTACACAGAAGAATTCTGTGAAACTTCTTTCTGATCTGTGCATTCAATTAACAGAGTTGAACCTCAATTTTGATTGTGCAGTTCTGAAACTCTCTGGAGAAACTGCAAGTGGACATTCGGAGCACTTTGGGGCCTACAGTGGAAAAAGGAATGTCTTCAATGAAAAACTACACAGAAGCAGTCTGTGAAACTACTTTCTGTTCTGTGCATTCAACTAACAGTGTTGAAGCTTACTTTTGATTGAGCAGTTCTGAAACACTCTTTCTGTAGAAACTGCAAGTTGACATTTCGAGTGCTAAAGGGCCAAAGTGTAAAAAGGGATATCTTCAAATAAAAACTACACAGAAGCATTCTGTGAAACTACTTTCTGTTCTGTGCATTCAACTAACAGAGTTGAAGCTTACTTTTGATTGAGCAGTTCTGAAACACACTTTCTGTAGAAACTGCAGGTGGACATTCGGAGCGCTAAGGGGCCTAAAGTGGGAAAAGAAATATCTACCAATAAAAACTACACAGAAGCATTCTGTGAAACTTCTTTCTGTTCTATGCATTCAACTAACAGAGTTGAAGCTTAGTTTTGATTGAGCAGTTCTGAAACACTCTTTCTGTAGGAACTGCAAGTGGACATTCCGTGCGCTAAAGGGCCTATAGTGGAAAAAGGAATATCTTCAAATAAAAACTACACAGAAGCATTATGTGAAACTTCTTTCTGTTCTGTGCATTCAACTAACATAGTTGAAGCTTACTTTTGATTGAGCAGTTCTGAAAATCTCTTTCTGTAGAAACTGCAAGTTGACATTTCGAGCCCTAAATGGCCTAAAGTGTAAAAAGGGATATCTTCGAATAAAAACTACGCAGAAGCATTCTGTGAAAATACTTTCTGTTCTGTGCTTTCAGCTAACAGAGTTGAAGCTTACTTTTGACTGCGCAGTTCTGAAACATCCTTTCTGTAGAAACTACAGGTGGACATTTGGAGCGCTAAGAGGCCTACAGTGGGAAAAGAAATATCTCCAAAGAAAAACTACACAGAAGCATTCTGTGAAACTCCTTTCTGTTCTTTCCATTCAACTAACAGAGTTGAAACTTCGTTTTGATTGAGCAGTTCTGAAACACTCTTTCTGTAGAAACTGCAAGTGGACATTCACAGCGCTAAGGGGCCTATAGTGGAAAAAGAAATATCTTCAAATAAATTTACAAAGAAGCATTCAGTTGAACTTCTTTCTGTTCTGTCCTTTCAACCAACAGAGTTGAAGCTTACTTTTGATTTAGCAGTTCTGAAAATCTCTTTCTGTAGAAACTGCAAGTGGACATTCGGAGCGCTAAGGGGCGTATAGTTTAAAAAGGAATATCTTCAAATAAAAACTACACAGAAGCATTCTGTGAAACTTCTTTCTGTTCTGTCCATTCAACTAACAGAGTTGAAGTTTACTTTTGATTGAGCAGTTGTGAAATACTCTTTCTGTAGAAAGTGCAAGTGGACGTTCCGACCGCTAAAGGGCCTATAGTGGATAAAGGGATATCTCCAGATAAAAACTACACAGAAGCATTCTGTGAAAGTTCTTTCTGTTCTGTGCACTCAACTAACAGAGTTGAGGCTTACTTTTGATTGAGCAGTTCTGAAACACACTTTGTGTAGAAACTGCAGGTGGATATTCGCAGCGCTAAGTGGCCTACAGTGGAAAAAGAAAAATCTCCAAATAAAAACTACACAGAAGCATTCTGTGAAACTGCTTTCTGCTAGGTGCATTCAACTACCAGAGTTGAAGCTTACTTTTGATTGAGCAGTTCTGAAACACTCTTTCTGTAGAAACTGCATGTGGAGATTCTGAGCGCTAAGGGGCCTATAGTTTAAAAAGCAATATCTTCAAATAAAAACTACACAGAAGCATTCTGTGAAACTTCCGCTTTCTGTCCATTCAACTGAAAGAGTTGAAGTTTACTTTTGATTGAGCAGTTCTGAAATACTCTTTCTGTAGAAACTGCAAGTTGACATTCAGAGTGCTATAGGGCCTATAGTGGAAAAAGAGATATCATCATATAAATACTACACAGAAGCATTCTGTGAAACTTCTTTCTGTTCTGTGCGTTCAACTAAGAGAGCTGAAGCTTACTTTTGATTGAGCAGTTCTGAAACACCCTATCTGTAGAAACTGCAAGTGGACATTTTGAGTGCTAAGGGGCCTAAAGTGGAAAAAGAAATACCTCCAAATAATAACTTCAGAGAAGCATTCTGTGAAACTTCTTTCTGTTCGGTGCATTCAACTAAGAGAGTTGAAGCTTGCTTTTGATTGAGCAGTTCTGAAAAACTCTTTGTGTAGAAACTGTAAGTGGACATTCTGAACGCTAAGGGGCCTGTAGGCGAAAAAGGAATATCTTCAAATAAAAACTACACAGAAGCATTCTGTGAAACTTCTTTCTGTTCTCTGCATTCAATTAACAGGGTTGAAGCTTACTTTTGATTGAGCAGTTCTGAAACACTCTTTCTGTAGAAACTGCAAGTTGACATTTCGAGTGCTAAAGGGCCTAAAGTGTAAAAAGCGGTATCTACAAATAAAAACTGCACAGAAGCATTCTGTGAAACTTCTTTCTGTTCTGTGCATTCAGCTAACAGAGTTGAAGCTTACTTTTGATTGAGCAGTTCTGAAACACGCTTTCTGTAGAAACTGCAGCTGGACATTCGGAGCGCATATTGGCCTACAGTGGGAAAAGAAATATCTCCAAATAAAAAGTACACAGAAGCATTCTGTGAAACTTCTTTCTGTTCTGTGCATTCAACTAACAGGGTGAAACTTACTTTTGATTGAGCAGTTCTGAAACACTCTTTCTGTAGAAACTGCAAGTGGACATTCGGAGCGCTAAGGTGCCTATGTGGAAAAAGGAATATCTTCAAATTAAAACTACACAGAAGAATTCTGTGAAACTTCTTTCTGTTCTGTGCATTCAAATAACAGATTTGAAGCTTACTTTAATTGAGCAGTTCTGAAAAACTCTTTCTCTAGAAACTGCAAGTTGACATTCCGAGCGCTAAGGGGCCCATAGTGGAAAAGGTAATGTCTCCAAATGAAGACTGCACAGAAGTATTCTGTGAAACTTCTTACTGCTCTGTGCATTCAACTAACAGAGTTGAAGCTTACATTTGATTGAGCAGTTCTGAAACACTCTTTCTGTAGAAAATGCAAGTGGACATTCAGAGCGCTAAGGGGCCTATAGTGGAAAAAGGAATATCTTCAAATAAAAACTACACAGAACCATTCTGTGAAATTTCTTTCTGTTCTGTCCTTTCAACCAGCAGAGTTGAAGCTTACTTTTGATTGAGCAGTTCTGAAACACTCTTTCTGTAGAAACTGGAAGTTGACATTCCGTGCGCTAAAGGGCCTATAGTGGAAAAAGGGATACCTTCAAATGAAAACTACACAGAAGCATTCTGTGAAACTTCTTTCTGTTCTGTGCATTCAACTAACAGAGTTGAAGCTTACTTTTGATTGAGCAGTTCTGAAACTCTCTTTCTGTAGAAACTGCAAGTGGATATTCAGAGCGCTTACTGGCCTACAGTTGAAAAAGTAATATTTTCAAATAAAAACTACACAGAACAATTCTGTGAAACTTCTTTCTGTTCCTTCCATTAAAACAAACAGAGTTGAAGTTTACTTTTGATTCAGCGGTTCTGAAGCACTCTTACTGTAGAAACTGTAAGTGGACATTTGGATGTCTAAGGGGCCTATAGTGCAAAAAGTATTAACTCCAAACAAAAACTACACAGAAGCATTCTGTGAAACATCATTCAGTTCTGCTTATTCAACTAACAGGGTTGAAGGTTACTTTTGTTTGAGCAGTTCTGAAACACTCTTTCTGTTTAAAGTGCAAGTGGACATTCTGAGTGCTAAGGGGCCTATCCTGGAAAAAGGAATATCTTCAAATAAAAACTACACCGAAGCATTGTCTGAAACTGCTTTCTGTTCTGTGCATTCAATTAACAGAGTTGAAACTTACTTTTGATTGAGCAGTTCTGAAACAGTATGTAGGAACTGCAAGTGGACATTCGGAATGCTTAGGGGTCTATAGTGGAAAAAGAAATATCTACAAATAAAAACCACAGAGAAGCATTGTGTGAAACTTGTTTCTGTTCTGTTCATTCAACAAACAGGGTTGTACCTTACTTTTGATTGTGCAGTTTGAAACACACTTTCTGTAGAAACTTCAAGTGGACATTCGGATCGCTAAGAGGCCTATACTGGAAAAACGATTATCTTCAAACAAAAACTAAGAGAAGCAATCTGTGAAACTTCTTTCTGTTCTGTGCATTCAACTAATAGAGTTGAAGCTTACTTTTGATTGAGCAGTTCTGAAACACTCTTTCTGTTTAAAGTGCAAGTGGACATTTGAGCTCTAAGGGGCCTATAGTGGTAAAAGGAATATCTTCAAAATAAAAACTACACAGAAGCAATCGTTGAAACTCCTTTCTGTTCTATGCATTCAACTAACAGAGTTGAAGCTTACTTTTTATTGAGCAGTTCTGAAACACACTTTCTGTAGAAACTGCAAGTTGACATACCGAGCGCTAAGGGTCCTGTAGTGGAAAAAGGAGTATCTTCAAATGCAAACTACACAGAAGCATTCTGTGAAACTTCTTTCTGTTCTGTGCATTCAACTAACTGAGTTGAAGCTTATTTTCGATTGAGCAGTTCTGAAACACTCTTTCTGTAGAAATAGCAAGCGGACATTCCGAATGCTAAGGGGCATATAGTGCAAAAAGAAATATCTCCACAAAAAAACTACACAGAAGCATTCTCTGAAACTTCTTTGTGTTGGGCTTATTCAACTAAAAGAGTTGAAGCTTACTTTTGTTTGAGCAGTTCTGAAACACTCTTTCTGTAGAAACTGCACGTGGACAGTCCGAACGCTAAGGGGCCTATAGTGGAAAAAGAAATATCTCCAATTAAAAACTACAGAAGCATTCTATGAAACTTCTTTCTGTTCTGTGCATTGAAATAACAGAGTTGAAGCTTACTTTTGATTGAGCAGTTCTGAAACACTCTTTCTGTAGAAACTGCAAGTGGATATTCTGAGCCTTAAGTTGCCTATAATGGAAAAAGCCATATCTTCAAATAAATACCACATAGAAGTGTTCTGTGAAACTACTTTCTCTTCTGTGCATTCAAATAACATAGTTGAAGCTTACTTTTGATTGAGCAGTTCTGAAACACTCTTTCTGTAGAAACTGCATGTGGATATTCTGAGCCCTAAGTTGCCTATAGTGGAAAAAGCAATATCTTCAAATAAATACCACATAGAAGTGTTCTGTGAAACTTCTTTCTGTTCTGTGCATTGAACTAAAGAGTTGAAGCTTACTTTTGTTTGAGCAGTTCTGAAACACTCTTTCTGTAGAACCTGCAAGAGGAATTCCGAACGCTAAGGGTCTATAGTTGAAAAAGAAATATTCTCAAATAAAAACTGCACAGAAGCGTTCCGTGAAACTTCTTTCTGTTCTGTGCATTCAACTAACAGAGTTGAAGCTTACTTTTGATTGAGCAGCTCTGAAACACTCTTTCTGTAGAAACTGCAAGTGGACATTCTGAGCGCAAAGTGGCCTATAGTGGAAAAAGGAATATATTAAAATAAAAACTACACAGAAATATTCTGTGAAACTACTTTCTGTTCTGTGCCTTTAACTAACAGAGTTAAGCTTACTTTTGATTGAGCAGTTCTGAAACACTCTTTCTGTGTAAGCTGCAATTGGAAATGTGGAGTGCTAAGGGGCCTATAGTGGAAAAAGGGATATCTTCAAATAAAACTACACAGAAGCATTTTGTGGAAATTCTTCTCTACTCTACATTCAGCTAACAGCTTTGAAGCTTACATTTGAATGCTCATTTCTGAAACTCTGTTTCTGTAGAAAGTGCAAGTGGACATTCTGTGCTCAAGTGGCCTATAGTGGAAAAAGGAATATCTTCAAATAAAACTACACAGAAGCATTCTGTGAAACTCCTTTGTGTTCAGTGCAATCAACTAAGAGAGTTGAAGCTTACTTTTGATTGAGCAGTTTGTGAAATAGTCTTTCTGTAGAAACTGCAAGTGGACATTCTGAGCGTTAAGGGGTCTATACTGGAAAAAGGAATATCTTCAAGTTGAAACTACACAGAAGCATTCTGTGAAAATTCTTTCTGTTCCGTGCTTTCAACTAACAGAGTTGAATTTACTTTTGATTGCGCAGTTCTGAAAACACTCTTTCCGAAGAAACTGCGTGTGCACATTCCAAGCCGCTAGTGGGCCCATAGTGGAAAAAGAATATCTCCAAATAAAAACTACACAGAAGAATTCTGGGAAACTATTTCTGTTCTGTGCATTCAACTAACAGAGTTGAACCTTTCTTTTAATTGAGTAGTTCTGAAACACACTTTCTGTAGAAAGTGCGAGGGCATTCCGAAAACTATGGTGCCAATTGTGGAAAAAGAAATCCTCAAATAAAAGTAACAGAAGCATTCTGTGAAACTCTTTCTGTTCTGTGCATTCAACTAACAGGTTGAACTTACTTTGAACTGAGCAGTTTGACCTTTTTTGTAAGTGGACATTCGAGCGCTAAGGGGCCTATAGTGGAAAAAGAAAAATCGCCAAAATAAAACTACACAGAGGCATTCTGTGAAACTTCTTTCTGTTCTGTGCATTCAACTAACAGAGTTGAAGCTTACTTTTGATTTAGCAGTTCTGAAACACTCTTTCTGTAGAACACTGCAAAGTGGACATTCGGAAGCGCTAAGGGGCTATGGAGGAATAAGGAGTATTCCAAATAAAAAAACGTTCCACAGGGAACCCTTCCTGGTGAAACTTTTTCTGTTTGTGCATTCAACCAACAGAGCTGAAGCTTACCTTTGATTGAGAAGTTCTGAAACACTCTTTCTGTAGAAAACTGCAAGTGGACATTCTGAGCACTATTGGTATAGTGGAAAAAGGAATATCTTCAAACAAAATACACAGAAGAATTCTGTGAAACTACATTCTGTTCTGTGCATTGAACTAACAGAGTTGAAAACTTACTTTTGATTGAGCAATTCTGAAACATCTTTCTGTAGAAGTGCATCTGACATTCGGGAGTGCTAAGGGGCCTTAAGGGGAAAAAGGAATATCTTCAAATAAAAACTACACTGTAACATTCTGTGAAACTTCTTTCTGTTCTGTGCATTCAACAAACAAGTTGATGCTTCCTTTTGATTGAGCAGTTCTGAAACACTCTTTCTGTAGAAAATGCAAGTGGACATTCAGAGTGCTAAGGCGCCTATGGTGGAAAAAGGAATATCTTCAATAAAAACTACACAGAAGATTATATGAAAACCTCTTTCTGTTCCTGTGCATTCAACTAACAGAGCTGAAGCTTACTTTTGATTGAGCAGTTCTGAACCACTCTTTTGAGAAACTGCAAGTGGACATTCTGTGCGCTAAGGTGTCTATAGGGGAAAAAGAACTAAATTCAAATAAAAACTACACAAAAGCATTCTGTGAAACTATTTCTTTTCCGTGCATTCAACTAACAGATAAAGCTTACTTTTGATTGAGCAGTTCTGAAACACTTTTCTGTAGAAACTGCAAAGTGTATATTCGGAAACTAAGGGGCCTATAGTAGAAAAGGAATATCTCAAATAAAAACCACACAGAACATTCTGTGAAACTTCTATCTCTTCTCTGCAATCAGCTAACAGAGTTGAAGCTTACTTTTGATTGAGTCAGTTTTGAAGACTCTTTCTGTAGAACTGCAAGTGGACATTCAGAGCGCTAAGGGGATTATAGTGGAAAAAGGAATATCTCAAATAAAACAACATAGAAGTATTCTGTGAAGATCCTTTCTTTTCAGGTGCATTCAACTAATAGTGTTGATTCTTACTTTTGATTCAGCACTTCTGAAACATCTTTCTGTAGAAACTGCTCGTGGACATTCAGAGCAAAATGGGCCTATTGTGGAAAAAGGAATATCTTCAAATAAAAACTACATGGTAGCATTCTGTGAAACTTCTTTCTGTTCTGTGCATTCAACTAACAGAGTTGCAATTTAGTTTTGATTCAGATTTCTGAAACAATGTTTCTGTAGAAACTGCAGTGGACATTCGGAGAGCTAATGGCCTATAGTGGAAAAAGTAATATCCTCAAATAAAATACACAGAAGCATTCTGTGGAAACTTCTTTATCTTCTGTGAATTCAACTAACGAGTTTAAGCATACTTTTGATTGAAGCAGTTCTGAAACTCTCTTTTGTGTAGCAACTGCAAGTGGACATTCGAAGCGCTAAGGGCCTATAGTGAAAAAGGAGTATCTTCAAATAAAGACTAACAGAAGCATTCTATGAAACTTCTTACTGTTCTGTGGCATTCAACTAACAGAGTTGAAGCTTACTTTTTTTGAGCACATCAGAACAGTCTTTCTGTACAAACTGGAATAGGACATCTGGCTGCTAAGGGACCCATACTGGGAAAAAGGAATATCCTCAAATAAACAACTGCACAGAAGAATTCTGTGAAACTTCTTTCTGTTCTGTGTATTCAACTAACAGATTTTCAGCTCACTTTTGATGGGAGCAATTATGAAACTCTTTCTTAAACTGCAAGTGGATATTCTGAGTGTTAAGGGTCCTATAGTGGAAAAAGGATTATTTTCAAATAAAAAACACAGAAGCATTCTGTGAAACTTCTTTCTGTTCTGTGCATTCAACTCACAGAGTTGTAGCTTACTTTTGAATTGAGCAGTTCTGAAAACTCTTCTCTGTAGAAAACTGCTAGTGGACATTCGGAGCACTAAGGGGCCTATAGTGGGAAAAGGAATATCTTCAAATGAAAACTACACAGAAGCATTCTGTGAAACATCTTTCTGTTTTGTACATTCAAATAACAGAGTTGAAGATTACCTTTGATTGAGCAGTTCTGAAACACTCTTTCTGTAGAAACTGCAATTGTTCATTGTGAGCGCTAAGGGGCCTATAGTGCAAATAGGAATATCTCAAATAAAAACTACACAGAAGCATTCTGTGAAACTTCTTTCTGTTCTGCACATTCAACTAAGAGTTGAAGCTTGCTTTTGATTGAGCAGTTCTGAAACACTCTTTCTGTAGAAAGTGAAAGTGGATACTCAGAGCGCTAATTGGCATATAGAGGAAAAAGTAATATCTTCAAATTAAAACTACTCAGAAGCATTCTGTGAAACTTTTTTGCTGTTGTGCATTCAACTAACAGAGTTGAAGCTTACTTTTGATTGAGCAGTTCTGAAATACCCTTTCTGTAGAAACTGCAGTTGGATATTCGGAAAGCTAAGGGGCCTACAGTGGAAAAAGTAATATTTCAAATAAAACTACACAAAGCATTCAAGTGGAACTTCTTTCTGTTGTGGGCATTAAACTAACAGAGTTAAAACTTACTTTTGATTGAGGTGTTCTGAAACACTCTTTCTGTAGAAACTGCAAGAGGACATTCGGAGCGCAAAGGGCCTATAGTTGGAAAAAGGAATATCTCCAAACAAAACTACACAGAAGCCTTCTGTGAAAACTTCTTCCTGTTCTGTGCTTCACACTAAACAGAGTGAAGCTTTAGTTTTGATTGAGCAGTCCTGAAACACTCTTTCTGTTACAATCTACAAGTGGACATTACACAGGCTAAAGGGCCTATAGTGCAAAAAGGAATATCTTCCAAATAAAAACTACACAGAAGCATTCTGTGAAACTTCTTTCTGTTCTGTTGCATTCAACTAAGAGAGTTGAAGCTTACCTTTGATTGAGCATTTCTGAAACACTCTTTCTGTAGAACCTGCAATGTGGACATTCATGGCGCTAAGGGGCCTAAGGGAAAAAGGAATATCTTCGAATAAAAACTACACAGAAGCATTTGTGAAATTCTTTCTCTTCTGTGCATTCAACTAACAGAGTAGGCTTACTTTTGATTGCGCAGTTCTGAAAACTCTTTCTGTAGAATCTGCAAGTGGACATTCGAAGCGCTGATGGGGCCTACGTGGAAAGAGGATTATCTCCACATAACAACTACACAGAAGCATTCTGTGAAACTCCTTTCTGTTCTGTGCATTCAACTAACGGAATTGAAGCGTTCTTTTGATTGAGCAGTTCTGAAACACTCTATCTTTAGAAACTGCAAGTGGACATTCCAGGGCTAAGGGGCCTATAGTGGAAAAAGGAATATCTTCAAATAAAAACTACACAGAAGCATTCTGTGAAACCCTTTCTGTTCTGTGTATTTCAACTAACAGAGTTGAAGCTTACTTTTGATCAGCAGTTCTGAACACTCTTTATGTAGAAACTGCAAGTGGACATTCTGAGTGCTAAGGGCCTATCATGGAAAAAGGAATATCTTCAAATAAAAACTACACCGAAGCATTGTCTGAAACTGCTTTCTGTTCTGTGCATTCAACTAACAGAGTTGAAACTTACTTTTGATTGAGCAGTTCTGAAGCAGTCTGTAGGATCTGCAAGTGGACATTCGGAATGCTTAGGGGCCTATAGTGGAAAAAGAAATATCTACAAATAAAAACTACAGAGAAGCATTCTGTGAAACTTGTTTCTGTTCTGTTCATTCAACAAACAGGGTTGTACCTTACTTTTGATTGAGCAGTTTTGAAACACACTTTCTGTAGAAACTTCAAGTGGACATTCGGTTCGCTAAGAGGCCTACACTGGAAAAAGTATTATCTTCAAATAACAACTAAAGAGAAGCATTCTGTGAAACTTCTTTCTGTTCTGTGCCTTCAACTAACAGAGTTGAAGCTTACATTTGATTGAGCAGTTCTGAAACACTTTTCTGTAGAAACTGCAAGTGGACATTCGTAGCGATAAGGGGCCTATAGAGGAAAAAGGAATATCATTGAATAAAATTTACACAGAAGCATTTTGTGAAACTACTTTCTGTTCTGTGCATTCAACTAACAGATTTCAAGCTTGCTTTTTGTCTGAGCAGATCGGAAATATTCTTTGTGTAGAAACTGCAAGTGGACATTCTGAGCGCTAAGGGGCCTATAGTGAAAAGGAATATCTCCAAATAAAACTACACAGAAGCATTCTTTGAAACTTCTTTCTGTTCTTTGAATTCAAATAACAGAGTTGAAGCTTACTTTTGATTGAGCAGTTCTGAAACTCTCTTTCTGTTGGATTTGCAAGTGGATATTCGGAGAGCTAAGTGGCCTGTAGTGGAAAAAGTAATATCTCCAAATAAAAACTTCCCAGAAGGATTCTGTGAAACTTCTTTCTGTTCTGTGCATTCAACTAACAGAGCTGAAGCTTACTTTTGATTGAGCAGTTCTGAAACACTCTTTATGTAGAAACTGCAAGTGGACATTCGGAGAACTAAGGAGCCTATTGTGGAGAAAGGAATGCCTCAAATGAAAACTACACCGAAGCATTCGGTGAAACTGCTTTCTGTTCTTTGGATTCAATTAACAGAGTTGAAGCTAACTTTTGATTGAGCAGTTCTGAAACACTCTTTCTGTAGAAACTGCAAGAGGACATTCGGAACGCTAAGGGGCCAACAGTAGAAAAAGGATTATCCTCAAATAAAAACTACACAGAAGCATTCTGTGAAACTACTTTCTGTTCTGTGCATTCAACTAAAAGAGTTGAAGCTTACCTTTGATTGATCAATTCTGAAACACTCTTTCTGTAGAAACTGCAAGTGGATTTTCTGAGTGCTACGGGGCCTACAGTGGAAAAAGGAATATCTTCAAATGAAAACTACACGGAAGCATTCTGTGAAATTTCTTTCTGTTCTGGGCAATCAACTAACTGAATTGAAGCTTATTGTTGACTGAGCAGTTCTGAAACACTCTTTCCGTAGAAACTGCAAGTGGACATTCGGAGCGCTGAGTTGCCTATTGCGGAAAAAGGAATATCTTCAAATAAAAACTACACAGAAGCACTCTGTAAAACTCCTTTCTGATCTGTGTATTCAACTAACAGAGTTGAACTTTACTTTTGATTGAGCAGTTCTGAAACACTCTTTCTATTGAAACTCCAAGTGGACATTCGGATCGCAAAGGGGCCTATATTGGAAAAAGGAATAAATTGAAATAAAAAGTACACAGAAGCATTCTGTGACACTAATTTCTGATCTGTGCATTCAACAAATGGAGTCAAAATTTACTTTTGATTCAGCACTTCTGAAACACTCTTTCTGCAGAAACTGCAACCGGACATTTTGAGATCTAAGGGTCCTATAGTGAAAAAGGAATATCTTCAAATAAAATCTACCCACAAGCATGCTGTGAAACTTCTTTCTTCTCTGCGAATTCAACTAACAGAGTTGAATCTTACTTTTGATTGACGAGTTCTGACACACTCTTTCTGTAGAAACTGCACGTGGACATTCGGAGCGATAAGTGGCCTATAGTGCAAAAAGGAATATCTTCAAATAAAAACTACACAGAGGCATTCTGTAAAACTTCTGTCTACTCTGTGCATGCAACTAACAGAGTTGAATCTTACTTTTGATTGAGCAGTTCTGAAGGACTCTGTACAAACTGCAAGTGGACATTCAGATCGCTAAGGGGCCTATAGTGGAAAAAGGAATATCTTTAAATAAAAAATACACAGAAGCATTCTGTGAAACTCCTTTCAGATCTGTGAATTCAGCAAAGAGTTGAAGCTTACTGTTGATTAAGCAGTTCTGAAACACTATTTCTGTAGAAACTGCTAGTGGCCACTCGGAGCTCTAGGCGGCCAATTGTGGAAAAAGGAATATCTTCAAATAAAAACTACACAGAAAGATTATGTGAAACTTCTTTCTGATCTGTGCATTCAACTAAGAGAGTTGAACCTTACTTTTGATTGAGGAGTTCTGAAACACTCTTCTGTGGAAACTGCAAGTGGAAATTTAGAATGCTAAGGGGCCTACAGTGGAAAAAGGAATATATTCAAATAAAAACTACACAGAAGCATTCTGTGAAACTTCTTTCTGATCTGTGCATTCAAATAACAGAGTTGAACCTTATTTTTGATTGAGGTGTTCTGAAACACTCTTTATGTAGAAACTGCAACTGGACATTCGGAGACCTAAGGGGCCAAGATTGGAAAAGGAATATTTTCAAATAAAAACTACACAGAAGCAGTCTGTGAAACGTCCTTCTGATCTGCACATTCAACTAACAGAGTTGAACCATACTTTCGATTGAGAAGTTCTGAAACACTCTTTCTGTAGAAACTACAAGTGGAATTTTGGAGCGTTATGGGGCCTATAGTGGAAAAAGGAATATCTTCAAATGAAAACTACACAGAAACATTCTGTGAAACTTCTTTCTGATCTGTGCATTCAACTAACAGAGTTGAACCTTACTTTTGATGGAGGAGTTCTGAAACACTCTTTGTCTAGAAACTGCAAGTGGACATTCTGATTGCTAAGGAGCCTTTATGGGAAAAGGAATATTATCAAATAAAAACTACACAGAAGCATTCTGTGAAACATTTTTCTTATCTGTGCATTGAACGAACAGGGTTGAACCTTACTTTTGATTGAGCAGTTCTGAAACACTCTTTCTGTAGAAATGGCTAGTGGACATTCGGAGCGCTAAGGGGAATATAGCCGAAAAAGGACTATCTTCAAATAAAAACAACACAGAAGCATTCTGTGAAACTTCTCTCTTTTCTGTGCATTCATCTAACAGAGTTAAAGCTTACTTTTGATTGAGCTGTTCTGAAACTCTCTTTCTGTATACACTGCATGTGGACATTCAGAATAGTAAGGGGCCTGTAGTGGAAAAAGGAATATCTTCAAATAAAAACTACACAGAAGCATTCTGTGAAACTGCTTTTGGTTCCGTGCATTCAACTAACAGAGTTGAACTTACTTTTGTTTGAGCAGTTCTGAAACACTCTTTCTGTAGAAACTGCAATTGGACATTCTGGGCGCTAATGGGCCTATACTGGAAAAAGGAATATCTTCAAATAAAAACTACACAGAAGCATTCTGTGAAACTTCTTTCTGTTCTGTGCATTCAACTAACAGGGTTGAAGATTACTTTTGACTGAGTAGTTCTGAAACACTCTTTTTGTAGAAAGTGCAAGTGGACATTCGGAGCGCTCTGAGGCCTATAGTGGAAAAAAGAATATCTTCAAATAAAAACTAAACAGAAGCATTCCGTGAAACTTCTTTGTGTTCTGTGCATTCAACTAACAGAGTTGAACCTTACTTTTGATTGAGCAGTTCTGAAACACTCTTTCTGTAGAAACTGCAAGTGGACATTTGGAGCGCTAAGGGGCCTATTTTGGAAAAAGGAATAACTTCAAATAAAAACTACACAGAAGCATTCTTTGAATCTTCTTTCTGTTGTGCATTCAACTAACAGAGCTGAACCTTACTTTTCATTGCGCAGTTCTGAATCATTCTTTCTGTAGAAACTGCAAGAGGACATTCAGAGCCCTAAGGGCCTAAGTGTAGGAATATCTTCAAATAAAACTACACAGAAGCATTCTGTGTAACATCTTTCTGATGTGGGCGTTGAACTAACAGAGTTGAAACTTACTGTTGACTGAGCAGTTCAGAAACACTCTTTCTGTAGAAACTGCAAGTGGACGTTTGGATCGCTAAGGGGCCTACTGTGGAAAAAGGAATATCTTCAAATAAAAACTACACAGAAGCATTCTGTGAAACCTCTTTCTGATCTGTGCATTCAACTAACAGGGTAGAACCTTACTTTTGATTGAGCAGTTAGGAAACACACTTTCTGTAGAAACTGCAAGTGGACATTCGGAGCGCTAAGGGGCCTATAGTGGAAAAAGGTATATCTTCAAATAAAAACTACACAGAAGCATTTTGTGAAACTTCTT
>NW_022096587.1:0-32085 GCF_006542625.1 Nomascus leucogenys | reverse complement strand
CAGAGATGATTTAAAGTATATAAGAGGATGTACATAAGTCATATGCAAATACTGTTGTCATTTTCTATCAGGTACTTGGCATCTGTGGATTTTGGTATCCAAGTGGGGGGTGTCCTGGAACCAATCCTCTACAGATACCAAGGGACAACTTTATGTTTAAGTGTTACTTTTAGTGTTTTATTGGAGGTAGCCAACAGTATATTAGTGTATATTTTTTCTTATTTATAATATACATGTCTGTGTAAATGATCTTTAGAGTCTTGCTCTGTTACCCAGGCTGGAGTGCAATGGTGTGATCTCGGCTAACTGCAGCCTGCACCTCCTGGGTTCAAGCAATTCTCGTGCCTCAGCCTCCTGAGTAGCTGGAACCACAGGTGTGCATCACCACACCCAGCTAATTTTGATATTTTTAGTAGAGACTGGGTTGGTCAGGCTGATCTCAAACTCCTGGCCTCAAGTGATCCACCCACCTAGGCCTCCCAAAGTGCTGGGATTACAGGCATGAGCCATGGCAGCTTGCCTATGTTTGTTTTAGATGTTTCCTTTGTTCCTGAAAACACACTATTTTTTTTTTTTTTTTTTTTTTTTGAGAAAGAGTCTTGCTCTGTCACCTAGGCTGGAGTGCAGTGGCACGATATTTTGGCTCACTGCAACCTCTGCCTCCCAGTTCAAGGGATTATCCTGCCTCAGCCTCCCTAGTAGCTGGGATTATAGGCACCCGCCATCACGCCCGGCTAATTGTATTTTTTGTAGAGATGGGGTTTCACCATGTGGTGGGGCTGGTCTGAACTCCTGACCTCAGGCAATCCGTCCACCTCAGCCTCCCAAAGTGCTGAGATTACAGGCTGAGCCACCACACCTGCCGAAAACACACTTTTTTAAAAACATTTTTTAAAGTTAGCCTTTTTGAAAATAAATATTCTAAAAATCTATTTTTAGCTTTATCACATCCACCTATAATGTGAACTCGAAACAGCTACATGATTAATAGTTTTAATTGCATTCATTAAAAGGGTTTTAATATTCAAAGATGTGCAAACATTTTCTTGGCATCTGCCAAAGTCTTAAATATCACAGAAATGAGTATAAGTTATGTCAAATAGCATCCTTAATAAACATGCCTCTGGAAATTAATGCAGACCTTTTTGTTTATATTTCTATAGCTACAATCCACCTAAATTCAGCCAATGATAGCTGGTTTGGCAGCTTAAAGGACACTATTCAGCATCAGCAAGGAGAAGCGGTTTGGGTCTCTGAAGGAAAGGTATGTGGCATAGATATGCTGCTATGAGGTGAGAGTCCCTGTTCTGAAACTTTTCTCAAGAGGGCAGTGAATGTAGTCAAGCCATGCCCATGTGAAGTGATGCTCACATGTGTGCTAATCAAGTTTGAAATTTCATAAATTCTCTGACAAAGTAATAAAAATGAAGGGACTTTTAAAAGAAGAGCAGAATGTGACATGTGCAGCCCTACATTCACTTCCCTTCACTTTTAACGTAGTAACTAGTGTTACATTCCAAGTACACTAATCAGAGCTTACAAGATCTCATGCTGAGCTCCACAGCTTACTAAGGACATGGGAAACTTAGAGTGCAGATGAGAGGTGAGGTTGAGTAACTTGGAGAATATGGCTGAACATTAATAAAAAGAAGAAAAGCTAATGGAGTCGGAATTACTTAGAAAAAAAGGTTGGTTGAGAATGTGCCATCGTTTTGGGAGTTTGAATGGTGATATGAGAGCGTTAGGGAATTTGTCTAGGCCTCTACAATTGGATCGCTTCTCCCTCGGGGAGATAGCTCACACACGGCTGTGCTGCAGGGAGGAAAAAGGGAGATTCTATTACCTGTGGCCCCTTTTATTTTAGAAGCTTTTGGTGCTAGTATCCTGTACACCAGCTGAACTGAGGTAGTTTTGTGAGACTTTACAGTGACTATTTTGTTGCAGAATTGACTAAGTTTTGCTCTTTGAAAACTAGATGTGTAGTCAAAGTATCTGGCATCTATGGAGTGCTTCCAGTTTGGAAGGCTCTATGCAAGCTTCCCTGGGGAGGACAAGTTGAACAGTACATAGCTTCTGCCTTTGAGGGTCTGAGAATCTTATAGAGGCATGGATGTGAGTGTAGCACAAGGCAGTGCGCATGTGTTGATATTACTAGGAGAGTGGTACCAGGAGAACAGGCTGCAGAGGAGCTGGATTCAGAAGAAAAGCAAGACAGTCTGAGGAAGTGTGGCTCAGCCGTGGTATGGAGGATGGATGGTAGCACAGATAGGCTGCAGGGCCCCTAATTTGAGTTCCTGCACAAAAATGACCTTAATATCAACATTGTACCAAAGCCAAGTGATTTCAGGGAGAAAAATAAAAGATGCCTTCCCTGGCGAGCACATCAAGGTTTCAGTCGCTTGGCTGTGTCCTTGGGAATTTTCTTGAGTCTCCACTCCCAGGAGCCACATCAGACCCCACTGACCCTCCAACACAAATTCCTCTAGATGGAAGGGATGGATGATGACCCCGAAGACCGCATGTCCTACTTAACCGCCATGGGCGCGGACTATCTGAGTTGCGACAGCCGCCTCATCAGCGACTTTGAAGACACGGATGGCGAAGGAGGCGCCTACACTGACAATGAGCTGGATGAGCCAGCTGAGGAGCCGCTGGTGTCGTCCATCACCCGCTCCTCGGAGCCGGTGCAGCACGAGGAGGTGAGGCGAGGCAGGCCACGGGCAGGAGCAGGAGAGCCTGGTGTTTTCCTTGCACTCTCGTGGACAGCTGTGTGTTCAGGGTGCTGTGGAAGGCATTCCTAAGGGTTGGAGCAGATGACTTCCAGGGAGTCTCTCGCTTTGATTCCACGCTGGCATGGTTGCAGTCTGTGGGAAAGTGGGGCAGGCAGGTGGACTTCAGAAGAGCTTGAGGGGTCAGCACGCCTCACACCCATGCCCTCAGGTGTGATGGATAAACAGAATGGCTTTATGTGCTGGCTGTCCAAATTACCAGCGGAACATTCCTTCCCATGCAGTATTGTTGTATGTACTTGTAACCTTTGATTAGGTTTCTCTCTGTACTCTTAGATGTCCTTGCTTTTCTTCCCCATCCTGCCTTTAACCTTTCTAATCTTGCCAAAGCTCTTGAGTGTTTCCCCATCAGTTTCCTTCTCTCTTATATTTCAGTTTTTTAATTGAGTTCATGATCAAACCTTCATCTGATCACATGTACTGTGCATCCACTGTGATTAGTTTCTGGGATCATTGAAATCACATTGACAGGCACTGTAAAGTCACAGCCAAGTTAGCAATTATTAGTTGCACCTCAGAGAATGTTGGAATAATGATCTTTGAAGATGGGATTGTTCATATATTTGGATAATTATTGCTGTGGATTTCTCTCTAGCATTTTAGCTCATTCCAGTAAATGATTTTTTTCTTTATGAAATAGAACTACCAAAAAAAAAAAAAGAAAAAAAACCCAACAACAACAAACTGAAGGGGGAGAAAAATACACCATTACCACAGCAACAAATTAGTTTATGCTAGACAAGTTGTAAAGAATAAATTAACTCTCAGATGCCTATAGACATGGATATTAGTGACACAAGAGATTTTAGATTTTTGGAGGGTTCTTAAAAAATTGTACTTTAAGGGAAGAGACTCTACATTGGATGCAGCCAGTTTTTAAAAATGTGTCTGAAGCATTTGGTGATGGTTTCTGCCTGTTCAGTAAAGAAGCACCAGCTCAGAACCTCAACTTCTGAACTTACTCAAGTTTGGAGAACTCCTCCAAAGCAGTCGAGTGCTCTGTTCTCTCTGCTTGGATGTTCTTGTTGTGAATGAACCTTTATGTCTTGTAGAGCATAAGGAAACCCAGCCCAGAGCCACGAGCTCAGATGAGGAGGGCTGCTAGCAGCGATCAACTTAGGGACAATAGCCCGCCCCCAGCATTCAAGCCAGAGCCGCCCAAGGTACGTGGCTGGGAAGCCCAGGATGGGAAGGAAGAGGAAGCAGATGCCTCTGAAGCCTCCTGGACGGCCAGGGAGGAGCATGCACACTGAGATGGTGTTTAATTACGGTTCTGACTCACTGTGTTCTCTATTAGAGCCTATCTTTTGGCCTGTTGGGTGAACTCCCAAATTAGGGAAGGGCAAAAAGGAAGGAAACGCAATATTAGGAGAGCATATAATTTTAGGACTCTTAGTGTTTATTTAATTTACTTTTTTTGTTAGAAAAAAAAAGACTGTAAAGAAAAAGATTGAAAAATACTGTACTGTATACCCAGAATCACCAATCGCAGAACCTGTTTTTCTTTTGCTGTCCAGCTAAAGTTTTCTGCCCGCAGTCTGATTTAGATGCACCGGATAATTCTTACCGGTGATTTGCTAAAGAGAATAATCATCACCACTGCTTACAATGCCTCTCATTAAGAGAGCTGCTTATTTGTTTAATAAATCATTATCCAGAACAGAATCAATATAAAGACACAAGGGCTTATATCAAAAGATTATTTACCTCCAGTCAGAATCAGAGCTATGACTCTATGTTTTTCCTTATACCCAAATAAAATCTATTTAACTCAATAATTTATTATTACTATTTTTTGAGACAGAGTCTCACTCTGTTGCCCAGGCTGGAGTGCAGTGGTGCAATCTCAGCTCACTGCAACCTCCACCTCCTAGGTTCAAGTGATTCTCCTGCCTCAGCCTCCCGAGTAGCTGGGACTTAGAGGCGTGCACCACTATATTCAGCTAATTTTTGTATTTTTAGTAGAGACGGGGTTTCGACATGTTGGCCAGGCTGGTCTCAAACTCCTGGCCTCAGGTGATCCACCCACTTCGGCCTCCCACAGTGCTGGGATTACAGGCGTGAGCCACTGCGCCCAGCCTAACTCAATAATTTAGATGAGAAGAAAGCCATAATTGATTGTGTGAGCCATCAGAAGTAGTAAATGTGATAGGTACTAAGTAATAATAAGTGACCTCATAAAATACATCAGCAAAAATTTGCAAGCTGGGCAAGACTGGAAGTGTGAAGGAAAAGTGGCTATTAGCGTGAAGCAGTGCTCTCCTCGCTCCCCACCCCAGTCTCATTCCTCAGCTGGACATGGGTCTCAACTGGCCGGCTCATGTACTCTCAGTGCAGCGGTGACCTCAGAAGCCCACTCTTCCAGTCCCAAAGCCTGAATTGTTCTGAGATATTCTCCAAGATGCTAATCTCCTCTAGAACAAAATTATTCCAGGTCTGATCTTACCTCCAGCAATCACAGCCCTCCCAGCACTTTCCCTACTCCTTTTTGGCTTCCTGACATTCCTAATAAACTAGTATAGGAAGGGAGGTAGGGCTCAGGAAGCCTGGCCAGTGGCTATTTGCCCTGCTGTATTACATTCCTTGTCAGAATGGTATTTGTGGACCACCTTTGGAAACTGATCAGGAAATGGAGTGTATTAAATCACTAATATAAATTTGAAAATAAACTTAAAAGCCCAAGGTGAAAACGTGTCATTGCTCTCCACAGGCCAAACCCCAGAACAAAGAAGAATCCTATGACTTCTCCAAATCCTATGAATATAAGTCAAACCCCTCTGCCGTTGCTGGTAATGAAACTCCTGGGGCATCTACCAAAGGTTATCCTCCTCCTGTTGCAGCAAAACCTACCTTTGGGTGGTCTATACTGAAGCCCTCCACTCCCATCCCTCCTCAAGAGGGTGAGGAGATGGGAGAGAGCAGTGAGGAGCAAGATAATGCTCCCAAATCAGTCCTGGGCAAAGTCAAAATATTTGAGAAGATGGATCACAAGGCCAGATTACAGAGAATGCAGGAGCTCCAGGAAGCACAGAATGCAAGGGTAATTGTTTTTAAGCTACCCATCATCAATAAGAGTTTTAAATAAGTTTGATTTCAATATAACAGCGAACAACCCCTTTTCCACTGCCGCAGACGTGACAGGGATGTTCACACGCACTGCACCAAAGGCAGGTGCTATGTATGTCACTTCAGATGGCCAGCTCCCAGCACATCCCTTGTTCTTCCAATGAAGAAAACTTGACAATATAGGAGAAGAAGATTCTGCTGTTTATACACAGAACTTTCTATAGGGTTCTGGAATGAGGAAGTGTGAGGAGAGAATCAGTGCCTCTCAGAAGTCATTTTAATTAGAATGTGATTTTTTTTTTCTTTTCTCTTAAACGTGTAGCTCCCAGATTTACCATAGAAACCAAGCAAACTTTGAGTGCTAAAACAGAAAGGCCCATAGTTGTACTTCTTGAGCTGTTTGAATTTGTATACCATATGCACATAGAACTTTTCAAACATCAAAGAAGAATTTAACTAAAGGTCTGTGGAGTATATTTGCCCAGGAGATGTGGGAGTTTTCTTTCAGGTCTAGCACAACAGCAGCAGTACATCTGAGCATTTTTCGTTTCTTGTGGTAAAAGATACATAACATAAAATTTACCAATTCAACCACTTTTTTCTTTTGTTTTATTTATTTTGTTTTGTTCTGTTATGAGACAGGGTCTCCCTCTGTCACCCAGGCTAGAGTGTAGCAGTGCGATCACAGCTCACAGCAGCCTCGACCTCTCAGCCTTGATCACCTCAGCCTTCTGAATAGCTGTGACCACAGGCACACGCCACTGCACCCAGCTAATTTTTCGTATTTTTTGAAGAGACAGGGTTTTGTCATGTTGCTAGGCTGGTCTCGAACTCCTGGGCTCAAGCAATCCACCTTCCTCAGCCTCCCAAAGTGCTAGGATTACAGTCATGAGTCACTGCACCCAGCCTCAACCATTTTAAAACGTTCAGTTCAGCAGCATTAAGTACCTTCACATCGCTGTTCAGCCATCACCACCATCCATCCCCAAAACTTTTTTATCCTCCCCACGTGAAACTCCGTACCCATAAAATACTAACTCACCACTCTCCTCTCCCCGCAGTCCCTGGCACCCACCCCTCTACTTTCTGTTTTTTTGTGAATTGGACAGTGTAGGAACCTCCTATAAGTAGAATCATACACTATTTGTCTTTTTGTGATTGGCTTATTTCCCTTAGCATGATGTCCTCAAGGTTCATCCAGGTTGTAGCATATGTCAGAGTTTCATTCCTTTTAAATAGTTTTCCTGTCTGACGTGTACCGCACATGACCGTGGAAATGAGGAAGCTGCTTCTGTGTTTCCTCTTCTTGAAATGGGTTGGGAAAATAAGTAGGATATGGGGAAAGGGTGGGACCAGCAGGAAACCAGCAAGCAGAGTGCCCAGTGGTTCATTCTTTCACTCTTGTTCTTTTCTTTTTTAATTACCACAGATTGAAATTGCCCAGAAGCATCCTGATATCTATGCAGTTCCAATCAAAACGCACAAGCCAGACCCCGGCCTGCCCCAGCACACAAGGTAAGGGCTGCCTAGTGGGTGCAGGTCTAAGGCGGGGACTTCTCATGGAATGGGACTTGAAGAAAGAATTTCCTTTACCCAAATTTCAGAGTAACAGGAGGATTTTTTTTTCCACTGGTCGACTGTTTGCCTTGCTCATTCCATCAAATTTAATTGTAAAGATTACAGAGTCAAAATTTAAGCATAGTTTGCTTGTGTGCTAAAACTCTGACAAAGTGTAATCACTGATGTTTCAAGCTGGTACATTTGACACATTGGAGCCTGGTTATGTTACATTGCACATGGTTAGCATGTGAGCAGAATTCCTAGGGCTTAGACCTGTTTTGTCTTGTTTGCTGACTCTCAGCCAAGCTTCTTAATTCCTTTGCATCATCCAGCAAAGTCAGACCACTTGTGCTGCCCTGAAGTCTAAAGGGATCATGACAAGCAAATGAGCAGTCTTGGTAAATGCCACACAAACAGTAGGAATGTTCACAGTGTCCTCCTGTTGAAGTTTTATACTGGATTGCTTCCTGCTTCCGAGAATAGGAAAAAAAAGTCACATTTTCTTGTGGCCATTTTTTTTTTTTTTTTTGGAGACAGAGTGACTGTCGCCCAGGCTGAAGTGCACTGGTACAATCTCGGCTCACTGCAACCTCCGTCTCCCAGGTTCAAGCGATTCTCGTGCCTCAGCCTCCTGGGTAGCTGGGATTACAGGTGTGTGCCACCATATCCAGCTAGTTTTTTTATTTTAAATAGAGACGGGGTTTCACCGTGTTGGCCAGGCTGGTCTCAAACTCCTGACCCCGCCCGCCTCGGCCTCCCAAAGTGCTGGGATTACAGGTGTGAGGCACTGTACCTGGCCTCTTGTGGCCCTTCCAACTGGAAGCTAAAGTCTAGTTTTCCAGCAATAGAAAACTGGAAACAAATTTCTTCTTTATCAGTTGAGTGGTAACACAGTCAACCAGGTTGCCTCTGGCAACAAAGAGTTCTTGGTTATGATGGACTGAAACTGGCAGAGAACTCTCGCTGCTGGGTGAGACTAGCCAGGGAGCTTAGGGGTAAGGAGGGCACCCCCTGTCCAACAGGGAGATTCTTAGGTCAGGGAGCACCTGGCTGGCTTCCTCACTCACCGCCCAAGTGGGCATTGGATCTGACCTATTACGAACCTGGAGCAGGACCAGGGATGCCCCTGGTGGCTCTGCAGAATGTGGCTCAGAGGTAAGTGATCTGCTCGGGATGCTCAGTCACTGTGCTCAGAGCCATGCCTCCCCGGGCAGCCGGAGGACATGGAGGTGCTCTGGAATGTCTTTAACACCCTTTTTTGTTAGTTCCAGACCCCCCGAGCCACAGAAAGCTCCTTCCAGACCTTATCAGGATACCAGAGGAAGTTATGGCAGTGACGCCGAGGAGGAGGAGTACCGCCAGCAGCTGTCGGAACACTCCAAGCGCGGTTACTATGGCCAGTCTGCCCGATACCGGGACACGGAATTATAGATGTCTGAGCATGGACTCTCCCAGGCCCGCCTGCCATGGCATCAGACTAGCCGCTCCTGCCAGGCCGCCGGGATGGTTCTTCTCCAGTTAGAATGCACCATGGAGACGTGGTGGGACTCCAGCTCGTGTGTCCTCATGGAAAACCCAGGGGACAGCTGGTGCAAATTCAGAACTGATGGCTCTGTTTGTGGGACTGGGTTAGAGGAGTCTGTGGCTTTTTGCTCAGAATTAAGCAGAACACTACAGTCAGATCCTGTTACTTGCTTCAGTAGACCAAAATCTGTATTCTGTTTGCGTACTTTTAATATGTATATTAAGAAGCAATAACTATTTTTCCCATTAATAGCTGCCTTCAAGGACTGTTTCAGTGTGAGTCAGAATGTGAAAAAGGAATAAAAAATACTGTTGGGCTGAAACTAAATTCAAAGAAGTACTTTATTGCAACTCTTAAGTGCCTTGGATGAGAAGTGTCTTAAATTTTCTTCCTTTGAAGCTTTAGGCAGAGCCATAATGGACTAAAACATTTTGACTAATTTTTATACCAGCTCAATAGCTGTAGTTTTCCCTGCACTGTGTCATCTTTTCAAGGCATTTGTCTTTGTAATATTTTCCATAAATTCGGACTGTATATATCATAGCTATACTTGATGGTTTGGCTATAAGTGCTCAACAGCTTGAAGCCCAAGAAGTTGGTATTGAAATTTTTTGTTTGCTTCAAACCAAGTGCTGCACAAAAGCAGATACTTGAGGAAAACACTATTTCCAAAAGCATATGTATTGACAACAGTTTTATAATTTAATAAAAAGGAATACATTGCAATCCATAATTTTCTTTGTGGTGGATTTGTATGCTACTTCCTATTTTTAAATGCAACTTTTATTTCTGTTACTAATCATGGAAGTGAGTACTTATCTCCTTGTCAAACATTGGAAAATGGAAACGTGAAAAAGAAAATTATACCCATAATCCCATCCCTCAGATACTTTTGGTGTATTTTCTCCAATTACATATTTGTGGATGTCTGTGCATATGATACTTGAGGGTGTACTGTGTTTGTAGTTGTATTTCCTATTTTTTCTGTTTATCATTCTATCACTAACGTTTCTCAGGTGGTTACGACTGTGCAGCAAGGTAGTTAAAGCGTAGTGCACACATCGTCATTAACAACCACAGAGCAATATATCCCATGACTGCTTCATAAGTGAACAATTCTGCTGTTGGCTGTTCTGATTATTTCCAGGTTTTTGCCTTTTTTTTTTTTTTTTTTAACATGAAATGCACCTCTTTGTATGTAATTCAGTTTTGTATATCATTGATCAGCATTTCAGTATTTTTCTGCAGGCAAGTTCTCGAAGTAGAATTACTGAGTGAAAGTATAGGAACATTTTTAAGGCTCTCGATGTTTACTGCCAAACGGCTTCCTAGAGAAGTTGCATCGATTTACAGCCCTACATCCACTCTTCCTCTTCCTCTTCTTCCTCCTCTTCCTCTTCCTCTTTTCCTTTCCTCTTTTCTCCTTCCTTCCTCCCTCCCTCCCTTCCTTCCTCCCTCCTTCCCTCTCTTCTCTCTCTCTCTCTCTCTCTCTCTCTTTCTTTCTCTTCCCCACCCCCCTTTTTTTTTTGTCAGGGTCTTGCTTTGCTGCCCCCAGGCTGGTCCTGGTCTTGAACTCCTTTAGCGATCCTCCCACCTCAGCCTCCCAAAGTGTTGGGATTACAGGTATGAGCCACCATGCCCAAACACCACTTAAATTCTTGAAGTACTAAAATAAATTTAGAATTTAAGCAAGACAGATTAGGAATTTAGACTTGTATTAATGAACAATGAACTTGGAAAAGGAGAAAAGAGTCTTGGCTCCATTAAGGGTCTTTGATGATATGAATTGACATAAAGGAGTTGGGCTTGTGTTTTAGTGGTAGTAGAAATTTGGCTTACTGGTAACTGAGTTATACTATAAAGGTGTCCTTGTTTATGTCTCTTCCAATATGGGTGCTGTCACTTATAAATCATTTAATGTATCTTGAATTTCTGAACACTCCTCAGGGCACTGACTAAAATTTGCATATTCCATAAATAAAAGCCACCTTTTGTGAACAGGGGAAAAATGTACTAGTTAACTATATGATAATACTGTTTGCTTGTGTTCTTTAAATCCAGGAATGAGCCCTTTGCAAACATAGGTGGGGAGGCAAGGAGGCTTTCAGCAGGAGCTGGGTTGTCGTCTGGCTCCAGCAATTTTGTGATGCGGGCAGTGCCACTATTCCTCAGAATGTCCAGCAGTGTGCCTGACGGACCCCCAGTGCTTTCACCACCCCTGTTTATGCATATCCTCCTTTGTTCTGGGAAAGATTTAAAGCTGCCTACAGTATACATGGAACATAATGAAAAAAAATGATGTTAAGCAAATGAAGAAACAGGGAGAAGAGTATCAGTAGAGGGAAGATAGAGGCATGAGTGAGAGCCGTGTTCACTTTCTGCGCTGTCAGGACTCTGCAGCTCTCCAGAAGCCAGTGTGGCCCCGGTGGCACCTTGCATCTATGATAGAATTATGCCTGTGCTTCTAGCCCAGTGAGATAGATGAGCGATGGGTCTTCCAGAATGATATCAGATGCTACTGATGTCACTAACATCAGTAGTAATTTGACACTAACAAATTTCTTTATATGAAGAAAAGTTGGTTAGGAACAGTCCATTTAAGCAATTGCAGCTGTCTTTTAAGAGAAAGGTTCACAGTCAATCTGCCCCCTCCTTTTCTAACCTCTTTTCAGTTGGGGTCATTTTGCCAGTTCTAGCTTTCATATACATATGTGAAGAGAAAGAGATTTATTTTAATGAATTGGCTTACAGGGTTGTAGGGGATTGGTAAGTCTAAAATCTGAAGGGTAGACCAGCAGGCTGGAGACCAAGAGGAGAGATGCAATCCAATCCTCCTAGCTAGTGTGAGGTGAGTCTTTGTTCTGTTTTAAGGCCTTCAACTGATTGGATGAGGCCGACCTACATTTCAGAGGGCAATCTGCTTTACTCAAAGTCCACCAATTTGAGTGTTAATCTCCTAAATAAAACAACAACAAAACTTTTACTGAAACAACCATAACAATGTTTGACCAAATATTTGGGCATCGTGGCCCAGCCAAGTTGATGCATAAAAATTAACCATTGCAGTCCCTCATCCTGTTTACCATGTAGGCCACCCTGCAGCCGTCCTTTTGGTTTAGTGTTAAAGCATGAGTGAATGAATGAACCAGAAAAAGGGAGAATTATTTACATATATTTACACATATGTATAGGTTTTATACAATATATATACTCTGGATATACATATATTATAAATTATGTTTTTGTTTTATTATTTTTTGAGACACAGTCTCACTCACCCAGGCTTAAGTGCAGTGGTACAGTCACAGCTCACTGCAGCTTCAATCTCCTGGATTCAAGCAATCCTCTCACCTTAGCCTCCCAAGTAGCTGGGACTACAGGTGTGTGCCAGCATGCCCAGCTAATTTTTTTATTTTTTGTAGAGAAGAGGTTTCACCATGTTGCCCAGACTGGTCTTGAACTCCTGGGCTCAAGCAATCCATCCACTTCGGCCTCCCAAAGTGCTGGAACTACAGACTGCAGAACTACAGAGCCACCGCACACGGCCTATATTTTGTTTTAAATAAAGATGAGCAAATTTGGTGAATAGAAAAGCATTAAAAATGGGCCGGCGTGGTGGCTCATGCCTGTAATCCCAGCATTTTGGGATGCCAAGGCAGGTGGATCATCCGAGGTTAGGAGTTCGAGACCAGCCTGGCCAACATGGTGAACCACCGTCTCTACTAAAAGTACAAAAAATTAGCTGGGCGTGGTGGTGGGTGCCTGTAATCCCAGCTGCTCGAGAGGCTGAAGCAGGAGAATCGCTTGAACTCAAGGGGCAGAGGTTGCAGTGAGCCGGTGCCATTGTACTCCAGCCTGGACAACAAGAGCAAAACTCTGTCTCAAAAAAAAAAAAAAAGAAAAGCCTTAAAAATGAAGAAACAAAAATGAAAGAAATTTGAATAATAGAGCTGAAACTCCAATAAAAATAAAATACTTTATATTTAAAAATATTTAGTGAAATAAATGAGACAAAAGGCTGAATGGCAAATAATATGTATATATCTTTGTGTATATATGCAGAGACACAGATAAAACATTTCCATCCTGCCTCCTTTTATTTTAAATCTCATTTATATATACATAGAAAATTGGCACATTTTATATTCCCCACACTAGTGACTGCAAAGGCAATTAGAGCACTTTGGCATTTATTTTGTGCAATAAGAAGTGAAATGTGGTTTGATTGCTTCTGCACTGCCCTCGGATGCCGTTCCACCTTCGAGAGTCCAGGTTGCTCTGTCCTTCTGAGTTTGAGTCTCTCTAGGAAGGATATCTGGGGAAGAAGATCCTGACTGAAAGTATCCTGGGGCCGGGTGCGGTGGCTCATGCCTGTAATCCCACCACTTTGAGAGGCTGAGGCAGGTGGATCACTTGAGGCCAAGAGTTTGAGACCAGCCTGGCCAACACGGTGAAACCCTGTCTCTACTAAGTAAAATACAAAAATTAGCTGGGCTTGGTGGCAAGCACCTGTAATCCCAGCTACTCAGGAGGCTGAGGCAGGAGAATCGCTTGAACCCAGGAGGCAGAGGCTGCAGTAAGCTGAGATCACACCACTGCACTCCACCCTGGGCAACAGAGCAAGACTCCGTCTCAAAAAAAAAAAAAAAAAAAAGGCCGGGCACGGTGACTCACGCCTGTAGTCCCAGCACTTTGGGAGGCCGAGGGGAGTGAATCACCTGAGGTCAGGAGTTCAAGACCAGCCTGGCCAACATGGCGAAACCCCATCTCTACTAAAAATACAAAAATTAGCCAGGTGTAATGGTGCTTGCCTGTAATCCCAGCTACTCAGGAGACTGAGGCTGGAGAATCGCTTGAACTTGGTAGGTGGAGGTTGCAGTGGGCTGAGATCGCATCATTGCACTCCAGTCTGGGTGAGAAAAGTGAAACTCCATCTCAAAAAACAAAAAAACAGAAAGAAAGTATCCCAAGAGACATAGGTTGAGCTTTGAAAATGCAGCTGTCCCTTGGTATCTGTGGAGGATGTTTCCTACGACTTCCCATGGATACCAGAATCCAGTGATGCCCAGGTCTCTGATATAATGGTGTGGTAGGCCGAGTACAATGGCTCATGCATGTAATCCCAGCATTTTGGGAGGCTGAGGGGGAAGGATCGCTTGAGGCCAGGAGTTCACCTGGGCAACATAGTGAGACACCACCTCTAAAATAAATAAATAAATAAATAAATAAATAAATAAATAAATAAGCTCAGCATGGTGGCGCGTGCCTGTGGTCCCAGCTACTCTGGAGACTGAGGTGGAAAGATGGCTTGAGTTCAAGAGTGTGAGGCTGCAGTGAGCTATGATCATACCACTGCACTCCAGCCTGGGTGGCAGAGCAAGACGCTGTCTCAAAAAAAATAACATAAAATAGGGCTGGGCACGGTGGCTCACTCTTGTAATCCCAGCACTTTGGGAGGCCGAGGCGGGTGGATCACGAGGTCAGGAGATCGAAATCATCCTGGCTAACACGGTGAAACCCCGTCTCTACTAAAAAATAGAAAAAATTAGCCGGGCATGGTGGTAGGCGCCTGTAGTCCCAGCTACTTGGGAGGCTGAGGCAGGAGAATGGCGTGAACCCGGGAGGCAGAGCTTGCAGTGAGCTGAGATTGCGCCAATGCACTCCAGCCTCGGAGACAGAGCGAGACTCTGTCTTAAAAAAATAAATAAATAAATAAAAATAAATAAATAAATAAATAAAATGGTGCGGTATTTGCATATAACCTACATACTTCCTCATGTATACTTTAAATCATCTCCAGATTACTTATAGTAGCCAATACAGTATAAATACTGTGTAAATTGTTGTTATCTTGTATTGTTTTTCTATTTGTATTTTTTATTATTTTTTCTCCCCCTGGGGAATATTTTTGGTCTGAGGTTGATTGAATCCGAGGATGTAGAACCTGCAGGTATAGAGGGCCTGGTGTCCAGGAGACCCACCTCTGAGGTTCAGGGAAGAGAGGAATGGAGAGAACCCAGACCTGGAAGAAAGGAGGGGAGGGCTGGAGCAGGGCAGGAGCTTCCCCTCCCTCCTCCTCCCCCTCCTTCCCTGATTCCCACCACATGTTCTTTCTTTTCTGCTTTAATTCCCTGCCCTCTGCCCCCCTTCCATTCTCACACATTTCCATTAGGAAGCACAAAGGGGCCCACCATAGGATCTGTGGGAAATGGAAATGGTGACTCCACATAGGAAACACAGCTCCACCTCATGAGAAGCCTGGGAAACGGGGATGACAGCAAGACAGTTTGGAAGGGTATTAAACAGGGAACGGCTAGATCCTGAATTCTGTCCAAATGAATGCACCTGTGAGTCACAATGAAACATGATTCTCTGGGCAAATCTAATATGTAAATTATTCACACCAGGTATTTTAAAATATTAAAATGATGTTATACATCTATAAATACACTAGCATTTTGTTACTCAAAATAATATGGTGAGTCAGAATATAAAAATCACGAATGAAGTCCCTACCCCAAATCAGACGTTAGTTCCTCCCCAAAGCTGGTTTCCTTATTATCCCCATCCTCCTGAGGCAGCACACAAAAGTTATGAACTAAGATTCTGAAATCAAAGTGACTTTCATTCAAACTCCAGCTCTGTCAGGTACAAGCTGTAAAACCTTGGGCAAGTTACTTAAATGTTTTTAGCCTCAGTTTTTTCATTTATAGAATAGGAATGGAAAACTATAACTAACATGACATCTTAAGTTTTTTGTGGCACGTTAATAAGATCGCATATATAAAATGTTTGCAATAGTGGCTGGCACACAGTAAGTGCTCAATAAAAGCATCTAGTATTATTATCACTGTCAATGGTTTTGCCATATCAATTTAGAAACCTGAGTGGTGTCTTTGATTTTCTTACTCTTCTTCCAGATGATGACCTACTTTATTATACTTAATAACTATTTTTAACTTGTCTCTCTGTCCCTTTTCCCACAGCCACTACCCTAGTTCAGATGGTTGTAAACTTTCTAATCCTCCACTCAGCTAGCAGGCAGAATCGTCTTTCTAACTTAGATCTGAGAATGTCTCCCTCCTGCTTGAAAAACAGTGATGACTTCCCCTTGCCTAGAACCAATTTCTTTTTTTCTTTTCTTTCTTTCTTTTTTTTTTTTTGGGGACGGAGTCTCACCCTGTCACCCAACCTGGAGTGCAGTGGCACCATCTCAGCTCACTGCAACCTCTGCCTCCTGGGTTCAAGCAATTCTTCTGCCTCAGCCTCCCGAGTAGCTGGGGCTACAGGCGCATGCCACCACACTCAGCTAATTTTTTGTATTTTTAGTAGAGACAGGGTTTCACCGTGTTAGCCAGGATGGTCTCAATCTCCTGACCTCGTGATCCACCCGCCTGGGCCTCCCAAGGTGCTGGGATTACAGGCGTGAGCCACCGCGCCCGGCCTCAATTTAATTTTATTACAGCATCCAAAATGATTTTCCACACCATCTGTCCCTATAGTAGATTGCATCACTGGCTTCAGTTCTTCATCCCTCTATGTCCTCTATGTATCTGTGTCCTCTGTCCTGTGACTTTACAGCTCCTCCCACTAAAGGTCAGAAGATATTTCCTCGACCCTGGGCTTTGGATTGGCCATATGACTTGTTCTCTGGCACCTCTGCCACCCATGAGAGGTGCTGTGTGCCCAGGGCAGCACGAGAAAGATGTAAACAGAAGCACTCTAGCTGAGTCCAGCCTAGATCAGCCAACCCATAGATGTATGAGAAATAATAAAAAAGGGTTGTTTTAAGCCACTGAGCTTGGGGGTGAGTTGTTATGTAACAATAAACCGCCAAATCCTTTCCATGTAACTTTGTCCTGCAAAACTCACATATGCTCCAATTACATGGAAGCACTCCCTGAATTCTCTGTGGCTACCTCCACTGGAGGATATCCTTCCTCTTTCTTTACCATCTTTTAAAACCCTATTATCCTTCTAGGTCCAGTTACTATGTCACATTTTCTGTCAAGCCTTCTCTGAAGCCCCCAACCAAATTTGTCATTGACTTCTTCAAAAAGCTCCCATATCCCTTTACCTATATCCTCTGACATTCTAGTTATTGATGCACAAATCTGCTTCCCACTAGCTGCTTCTCCTTCTCTTCCTTTTCCTCCTTCTCCTCCTTCTCCTTCTCCTTGTCCTCCTGCTCCTCCTCCTCCTCTTCTTCCTCCTCCTCCTTCTCCTCCTCCTCGTCCTCCTGCTCCTCCTCCTCTTCTTCCTCCTCCTCCTCCTTCTCCTCCTCCTCCTTCTCATGGAGTTTTGGTCTTGTTGCCCAGGCTGGAGTGCAATGGCACGATCTCGGCTCACTGCAACCTCCGCCTCCCAGGTTCAAGCAATTCTCTGGTCTCAGCCTCCCAAGTAGCTGGGATTACAGGCACATGCCACCATACCCAACTAATTTTTGTATTTTTAGTAGAGATGGCATTTCACCATGTGGGCCAGGCTGGTCTCAAACTCCTGACCTCAGGTGATCTACCCGCCTCAACCTCCCAAAGTGTTGGGATTACAGGCGTGAGCCACTGCGCCTGGCCCCCACTTGCTTCTAAGTTCCATTAAGGGAGGTGTATCTGTATTCACCTATGTATTCTTATCAGTGCCCTATATGAAAAATGGAGTGAATTAATAAGGAGAGAAATAAGTTGAAATCCACTATTTGCTTTTATGACAAAAGAGGGTTGATCACATAATGATTTTCTCACATCGTGCCTGGTTTAAACTTCAACACTTGACACCACTGACACAAACTGGAAAACATTAGTGAAAGTGGAGAAAATCTAAGATCTTAATTTGACTAGGCTAATGTTAAAGTGTAATTTTCAAAGGGGTGAAATTATTCTCATGCAAGTATAAAATGAACTCAGTACTAAAAGAGAGAACCAATACGATGTTAAGACTCATTTAAAGAGCATTTGAGGAACTAGGTAATATTAATATAAGCAATTTAAGAAATATTCAGATAAGAACTTTGAGTTGATACAAAATTGATTAATTACCTAGAGAACAGTAAATGATAACCTTTGTAAATATCTTTTCCACTAGACAGAAATTATTTGCATCTCTACCAGACAAAAATTTATACACTAACATGTAATTTCACTGAGTCTGGGAATTTTGATCAATAGTTTTAGCACTAATCAGTCATTATGGAATTATAATGCTTAGTAATCACCCAAACTATTTTGTAAGTCATTTAATTATCTAGATTTGGATTATAGCAGGAAGGCATGTTAAGTCAATTAAATATTTACTGACTGCCTCTGTGTGCAAAAAAATACAGGCATTATGGACTAAATATGACTTATTCTCTGCCTTCACATTTTAACATTGTAAATTTTTTAGTTTGCTTTATTCTTTAGAGTTTATGATAAAATTTCCTGAATAGTTTGATTTGTTCTTTGCAACAGCCCTGCATAGTAAGAATGGCAGGTGTGACTATGTCCATTTTATTTGTAATCCATACCTTAGTTCTGTAACTTGGTCGGAGTCCTTCAGCTTGTAAGTCACACATACAGTCTAGATTCAAAACAGTTTCCTGCTTTTGAGTCCAGTGTCCCTCTCTTTCCACCTGGAGCTCCCTTCTGGAGCATCTCTTGAAATAGTTTGTTGATCATGTCTTATGGTTTTCTATTTACATTTTCAAAAAGCACTTTAGAGCTGAGTCAGCAAACTGACAGAACCCATGGAACTAACCTGGCTCAAAATATGATTTATTTGGCCTGCGTGGGGTGATGACATTTTTAAATTTAAAAATTAAGTCAAGATTTGGGGCTCTTCTTTTCTTTCTTTCTTTTTTTTTTTTTTTTTTTTTTTTTTGAGATGGAGTCTAGCTCTGTTGCCCAGGCTGGAGTGCAGTGGTGTGATCTCAGCTCACTGCAACCTCCGCCTCCTGGGTTCAAGCGATGCTCCTGCCTCAGCCTCCCAAGTAGCTGGGATTGCAGGCAGACACCACCACGCCCAGCTAATTTTTTGTATTTTTAGTAGAGACGGGGTTTCACCGTGTTGGTCAGGCTGGTCTAAAACTCCTGACCTCATGATCCGCCCACCTTGGCCTCCCAAAGTGCTGGGATTACAAACGTGAGCCACCACGCCCGGCTGGGACTTTTCTTTTTAAAAATGGTAAGTTTTGGCCGGGCACAGTGGCTCATGCCTGTCATCCCAGCACTTTGGGAGGCTGAGGCAGGCTGATCACCTGAGGTCAGGAGTTTGAGACCAGCCTGGCCAACATGGTGAAACCCCCTACTAAAAATTTGAAAAGCCGGGCGTGGTAGTGCACGCCTGTAATTCCAGCTACTTGGGAGGCTGAGGCACGAGAATCACCTGAACCCAGGAGGCAGAGGTTGCAGTGAGCCGAAATCACACTACTGTACTCCAGCCTGGGCAACAGAGAAAGATTCCATAACAAAAAAAGAAATAAAAAAAAAAGGTAAGTTTGGTGGTGCTGGGCATCCATCTTTGCACGACAACCATAGGCTGGAGCTGGGTGGCTGTTGCTCCGTACAGACAGCACTCACCCAGACTGACTCACTCATATGGCCCTCCTAATGTCTCTGGGCCTTGACTTTGCAACCCTTGCTCACTTCTTTGCTGCTTCCTCTTTCCCGTTCGAGTCCCATACAACGTGCAGCACCCACATAGCCCTAAGGAGAGCCAGCATTTTGAACGTGCATGCAGAAGGAACTTTGCAGCTCCCTGGGTGGGCCTGCAGCTTCCTCTGGAAGACGGGCTCTGTCACCAGGCTCTGGTGGAAACTAATGAGCATATGTTTTCAGGTCCTGTTCTCTGTGGCTATTACAGTTTAAATGGGTTGAAATAAGACATAGAGATTTGGGGGAAGATGGGAAATATATTTTTGTGGTTTAGAATTTTATTTCCCAAAGCTGTGCTTTCTGAAAGATTGCTGTTCACCTGTGTTAGCAAAAGTTAGGTTAAGTTAGGCTAGATTAGGTTAGGTTTAGCAAAGCTTAGGTTAGGTTACGTTTGTGGACATGGTCTTGGAAAAAGCATTCTGATAATTCTCTAAAGAAATAGAATGTTTTCTAGCACATAAACAGGAGATTAGATAATAATTTTAGGTGCAGCTCCAGGGCTCCCTGTGCCTAACCCTAACCCTAACCCCTAACCCTAACCCTAACCCTAACTCTAACCCTGACCCTTTAGGACTAAGTTAATTAACATCTCCTAAATTGAACACTAGTTATTCATCAATAGATATGCATGTGACAGAGGCGAAAGGAAATTAATTGCCTAGTCTTCCCCATTTGGACTAACTTGCCTGAGAGGAGTTGATAGAGGTTTATTTAGCCAAAGTTTGAGGATGCACCTGGGAAAAAAACCTGCAACCTGTGCTTTCCTAAGAGAGTTTTGAGAACTCAGTATTTAAAGGGAAAAGGACAAGCAGGAGGAAAATAAAGGAGGAAGTGTGGGCCGTGAAGGCAAATGGTTATGTTCTCCTGAGGCTCTGATTAGTGCTCAGTAAATCTACATTTTACATATGACAAAGTAAACGTGAAGAGAGGGAGTAGCTGGAAAGTCAATTATGCATTTGTCTCACGGTAGGTGGAGGGATGATTTCTGGTCTCGTCCTTGTTGATAAGCTCGGCAATTGACATTGTCAGGGTGCGATTGAACAGAACTTGGTTTTAGGGCTAGTTTATAGGGGGTGATATTTGTCTGGAAAGATTTCGGGGCTCACAAGAAATTTCCTTGTGAGCAAATTCTGAGAGAGGCCATCTGAAGAGATATGTGGCCTCGTATCCTTATGGGAGCCTGGCTTATAGATGACGCTATGACACAGGGCTGTGAAATGGCACCTGAGAACAAAAGGAAAGGCAGTATTGTGTGACTCACTTCCCAAGCTTATCTTTCCTTTTGGCCTAGTGAGTTTGGGGTTCCCAAGATTTGATTTACTTTCACATCCCAAGGGATAGCAATGCTCAGTGGGACGGGAAGGGGAGGCAGGTGCCTCATCCCTATTCACCACTTTGTTACTTGCTGCACAAATGGTTGCTCTGTGGGAGGAAAAGGGCCTTGTGAGAGGGAGCCTGGGAGGCTGCGAGGCTGGTAGACAGCTAGTCACCTCATCCTGGGTTCAGAGCAAGAGCCGACATCTCAGCAGGTCTGGCTTCAGCTCCTCACGGGTCCTGTGCCCTGTCAGTTGCCTACCCTTTTGGGCGTCAGGCTCTTCATCTGCAAAATGAAGAAAGCAGAATTTCTTTCCACAAAGTGTGGTTGTGAGAATTCAATGAGGAACCTGGGTGAGTGACTGGCTAGAGTAGACACTACAAAAATAGTAGCCCCACCCCTTCCGCCAATATACATTAGCTTCCTTTCTTCTCAGTGCTTAGAGCGTGGAATCCCTCCGAGGGCAGTGAATGGACAAAGTACAGCGATGGAGAATGTTGGCCCTGGAGCAGACTGCCTGTGCTTGAGCCCCTCCCTGAAAACTGGTGATGATGTGACCTTGAGGTAACTGTACAACCTCTTTGTGCCTCAGTTTATACTTATATTCCAGGTATAAAAATTGCACCTATATCAAAGGGGTTGATTGTGAGGATTATATACTATATTGCAGGTAAGCACTGAGCACAGGGCCAGGCATATAGTAGAGGCTCAACAAACATCAGTCTTTTTAAAAAAAAAAAAAAAAAAAAAAGCTAGATGCAGCCGGGTGCTGTGGCTCGCACCTGTAATCCCAGCACTTTGGGAGGCCGAGGCAGGTGGATCACCTGAGGTCAGGAGTTTGAGACCAGCCTGACCAATATGGAGAAACCCTATCTCTACTAAAAATACAAAATTAGCTGGGTGTGGTGGCGCATGCCTGTAATCCCGAGCTACTTGGGAGGCTGAGGCAGAATTGCTTGAACCCGGGAGGTGGAGGTTGTGGTGAGCCGAGATTGCACTCTCCAGCCTGGGCAACAAGAGCAGAAATCTGTCAAAAAAAAAAAAAAAACCTAGATGCAAAAGTTCATCTCTTTTTGAAAACTGAACTAAAAATTACATAATATAAGATTAACTATTATCCATTTATTTATTTATTTATTTATTTATTTATTTATTTATTTTTGAGGCAGAGTCTTACTCTGTCATCTAGGCTGGAGTTCAGTGGCACGATCTCGGCTCACCACAACCTCCGCCTCCCAAGTTCAAGCGATTCTCCTGCCTCAGCCTCCTGAGTAGCTGGGACTAAAGGCATGCGCCACCATGCCTGGCTGATTTTTGTATTTTTAATAGAGATGGGGTTTCATCACGTTGGCCAGGCTGATCTCAAACTCCTGACCTCAAGTCACCCACCTGCCTCAGCCTCCTAAAATGCTGGGATTATAGACATGACCCACTCTACCTGGCCTATTATCCATTTTAAAGTGTGCAGTTCAGTGAATTTAGTGGGTTGACAATATTGGGCAAACATCACCTCTTTTTAGTTTGAAGACATTTTAATCATCCAAGAGGAAACCCTGTACCCATTAAGCAGTCACTTCCTATGCACCCCTCCCCAAGCCTTGGCAACTACTGATCTACTTTCTGTCCCTATAGATTCTCCTATTCTGTATATTTTATATAAAATGATGCATAAATATGTAACCTTTTAAGACAGGCTTCTATGGTTCACCATAATATTTTTGAGGTTCAAAAGCCATTATTTTGATTATTGCTATCCTCTGAACTCCTCTGGCTGATATCCCAGAATTATTAGCTTACTTTTGGGGAGTGAAGATACTTTTAAAAAAACAAAAAAGTTAATGGTTAAAACGCTCTTTCTGGACAAATGGAGCCTCTTTCTGTGCATGTTTAAGTGTCAGACACCTTGGGGAAAGTGGGAGAGAAAGCTATCCCTGGGTCACTGAAGCCCCACAGTGGCACAAGTGACAGGGTGGGATGTGCCTGCCTTGCTAGTGGGAACACCCAAAGGAACAGGTTAGGGCTGAATTGTCCCTTACCCACAGCTACAGTTTATGAGGCTGGAGAGCAAATACCAACATTTAGGGAGCAAAATGCTGAAGACCAGCATGAAGAACTGTGTCCACATTTCTCCATGTCACTGGGCCTTAGGTGGGTGTTGAGCATTGAGGTAACAGGCAAAGGGGTCAGCAAACAATGACTCACACTAGGAGCAGGAGAGAGAAACTCCAGGGATGGCAGCCCAAAGCCCTTGCCCAGGAAGTTCCTTTTAAAAGAAAGTCATCAACCTGACAAACCAGTCATAGGTCCTTTCCTGTAACATGCACTTATTGAGTGCCTGGCTACCAGGGTCATGAAAATTAACAAAATGAGGTCCTAGGAATGTCAGTGTCATGAGAAACAAATAAGTGAATCCACATAAAGGGCTTAGACCAGGGTCTGGCATATAGCACTCAATAAGTGTTAGCTGTTATTATTACTGTTACCATGGTGGCTTGATTGATGGATTATTTTCTGATTATTAATTATAGTAGTAGTAGCAGTAGCAGTAAGATAGGGAAATAGATGGGTAGATAGATACATACATAGATAGACAGATAAATAAATATCAATTCAGTCCTTTGGGGATGGGGGATTCTGCCAGTTGCTGTGTAGATCTTGTGTTAGGCCATTCTTGCATTGCTACAAAGAAATATCTGAGACTGGGTAATTTATAAAGAAAAGAGGTTTAATTAGCTCCCAGTTCTGCAGGTGTCCAAGCATGGCACCAGCATCTGCTTAGCTTCTGGTGAGGCCTCAGGGAGCTTTTACTCATGGCAAAAGATGAATTGAGAGCAAGAGCATCACATGGCTAGAGCAGGAGGAAGGAATAGAGAGTAGGGAAAAGTGACACACACCTTTAAAGGGCCAGATTGTTGTGTGCGGTGGCTCATGCATGTAATCCCAGCACTTTGGAAGTCGAGGTGGGTGGATCACCTGAGGTCAAGAATTTGAAACCAACCTGGCCAACATGGTGAAACCCCGTCTCTACTAAAAATACAAAAATTAGACGGACGCTAAAATTGGGTGGTATAAACCTGTAGTCCCAGCTACTTAGGAAGCCGAGGCATGAGAATCACTTGAACCTGGGAGGCCGGGGTTGCAGTGAGCTGAGATGCCTCTGCACTCCAGTTTGGGTGACAGAGCGAGACTCCATCTCAAAAATAAATAAATAGCCAGATTTTGCAAGAACTCACTATCGTGAGGAACGTACCAAGTCATTCAAGAGAGATCTGTCTCTATGACCCAAACACCTCCCACCAGGCCCCACCTCCAACACTGGGAATAACATCTCTACATGAGATTTGGAGGGGACACATATCTAAACTATATCAGATCTATTCCAATTATGTGTTTCCGAAATGGGAAAATAACCACAGATGACTTCAGGGACCCACCACCGCTACTGTGATACAAACCTGAGCTTCCATAGATCACGGACCTCCATAGGTCCTCTAACTGGTGGGCAACAGTGGCATTTGGGTCTCCAGAAAGTAGTGTCTATTCAAAGCCAGTGACTAGTAATCCCTCCCAAAGTCTGGTTACTCCCCCTTTTCCAATCCAAAGTCACTTAGTAGGTGACCTCAGGTGCCTTAAGGGAAGGCTGGGAGATGTAAACTTCTGGTGGTTTAGCAAGTTTTTTCCTCAAGGGGCCCTGGGTCTAAGAACTGGTGCAGGTGTGGAAAATGACCAAGGGACCATGTGCCTCCATTTTGATGATTCTAATCTGACTTCTCTTGACCAAACTTAGAGATTTTTAGCTTACACAAACAAGTAAGACTTTAGAAAGCAAGCCATGTATATCAATTCTAGGGACAGCTTAATCAACTAGCCCATTACTGAATCACCGCCAGTCTGGCTACAGATTACTGTTCCACTCTACGGCCTATCCTTGTAACCATACCCATCCCTGTAACCATGCTCACCATGTCTTTGGCAATCAGGTATAGCCATGTGGCCTCTACCATCCAGAGTTCCCATCACTTCCCTGTCGGAGAAGCCCACCAACAGGGAAAGGATCAGAAATTGCAGCTGGACTTTTTAACTCCAAATGAATGTTTGAAGGCTCAGGTCTAAATTTCTGGATATTGATATAATATAAATGTGTGGTTAATACCTTGATCTATTCTTTAAAAAAAAAAAAAAAAAACTTCCTTCAAATCGATAAGGAAAGCTGAAAGCCCAATAGTAATATGGGTAAGGAATACAATTTTTGAAAAAGCAATACAAATAGCAAACGAGTATATGAAAAAATCTTCAGCTCCACTAATAACAATATCAAAATAAGAAAACAATGAAATAATATTTTTCATCTGTGGGGAAGGATACGGAGAAACAACCCTAGAGTCTCATGTTTTGTAGTTGGAAGTATAAATTGGCACAAATTTTCTGCAGGACAACATAGCAATCTGTATCAAAACCCCTAAAATAGATTCACCTTTGAGCCACACTTCCGTTTTGTGATATAATAGATTAAATATATAAGTGTATTAAGCTGGCCAGGAACGGAGGCTCACTCCTGTAATTCCAGCACTTTGGGAGGCTGAGGCAGGCAGATCACCTGAGGTCAGGAGTTCGAGACCAGCCTGGCCAACATGGTGAAACCCAATCTCTACCAAAAATACAAAAATTAGCTGGGCATGGTGGTGCATACCTGTAATCCCAGCTACTGGGGTCGCTGAGGCACAAGAATCACTTGAACCAGTGAGACGGAGGTTGCAGTGAGCCGAGATCACGCCACTGAGCTCCAGCCTGGGTGACAGAGTAAGACTCTGTCTCAAAAAATAAAAGTAAAAATAAAAATAAATGTATACGTGTATAAAGATGCCACAGAGATGTTTTTGTGAGAAAAAACTTGGAAACAAATGTTCAACAATAGGGATTTGTTTTAAATAAATTATGGTAAATCCATGGAATATTCAGATGTTCATTTATTCATTCAACAAGCATTTAATGAGCACCTACCTTGTGCCAAATGCTGTTGTAAAATTATCTGTTTTTATGGAGAGGTTGGAGACACAGAATACATAGATAAATGTTTAAAGTTTAGGTCATATGATTGCTGTGATGAGAATTAAAAGGGTGATGTGATAAAGAGTGACTGGGGGTGGGGTTACTTTAGGTAGGTAAGGAAAAGTCTGAAGAAGTATCACTTAAGGAGAGATGAAGATGGCAAGAGGGATATTAGAAATCATTATGTATATAAGCTTGTATTTTTTTTTTTTTTTTTTGAGACAGAGTCTCACTCTGTCGCCCAGGCTGGAGTGTGGAGTGCAGTGGTGCTATCTCGGCTCACTGCAATCTCTGTCTCCTGGGTTCAAGAGATTCTCCTGCCTCAGCCTCCTGAGTAGCTGATACCATAGGTGTGCACCAGCACACCTGACTATTTTTGTATTTTTAGTAGAGGCAGAGTTTTACCATGTTGGCCAGGCTGGTCTCGAACTCCTGACCTATGGTGATCAGCCCACCTTGGCCTCCCAAAGTGCTGGGATTACAGGTGTGAGCCATCATGTCTGGCCAAGCCTGTATTTCTTGACATGAAAAGATATCAGAAAACCTATTTTTCAGCACTTTGGAGGCCGAGGCAGGCGGATCACTTTAGGTCAGGAGTTGGAGACCAGCCTGGCCAACATGGCAAAACCCCATCTCTACTAAAAATACCAAAATTAGCTAGGAGTGGTATTGGGCGCTTGTAATCTCAGCTACTCAGGAGGATGGGGCATGAGAATTGCTTGAACCCGGGAGGCAGAGGCTGCAGTGAGCTGAGATTGTACCACTGCACTCTAGCCTGGGCGACAGAGCAAGAGTCTGTTTCAAAAAAAGAAAAAAAAGGAAACCTATTTTTTTTGTGTGTGTGAAACCGTATATATGAGGGTAAGGTGGGGTGGGAGGTGGGGAATATGCTGGAAAGATGTCTGAAGGAACTGACTATGGTTAGACTGCTTTCCCAGCTGCTAGTACCTGAAAACCCATCTCAAAGCTCATTTAATAATACAGGAAGTTATTGATCATGAAACTGAAAAGTTGAGGCTTCCAGGGGCTCAATAATGTCTCAGAGGGGCTGGTTTCTTTCTGTCTCTTCTGCATGCTGGGGAGTTGCTTCACCTCTCATGATCCCAAGGTGGTGGCCAACAGTTCCTAGGGCTACATATTTCCTCATTCGGGGGAGTAGAGAATATCTTTGCTTCAACATCCTAGAAACAGACATGAATGTCACTTTGATTGGACTGGCTTGGGTGGCATGACTGATCCCAAACCAAATTCCTCGGCCAGGGCAATGGGCTATGATGATTGACTTAAACTATTGAGGACCCAACCACGGAGCTGAGAGTGAGGCAATCTCTGCACCACCAGCCTGAGCACTGGCAGGGAGAGGACATTTCCCAAAGGAGGTGTGGGGAAACCTTTCCTAGATGAAAGGGGGAAGGAGCTGCATAGCAAATACTAGTAGTTGAGTACAAAAAAATCACCAAAAAACAGATAATGGTTGTATCTCTGAGCTGTGGATCATAGGATAACTAGAGATTTTCACTTCCTTTTCTATACTATACTATATATCTGAATTCTCTCTCTCTCTCTTTTTTTTTTTTTTTTTGAGATGGAGTTTCACTCTTGTTGCCCAGGCCAGAGTGCAATGGTGCGATCTTGGCTCACTGCAACCTCTGCCTCCCAGGTTCAAGCAATCTTGGCTCACTGCAACCTCTGCCTCCCAGGTTCAAACGATTCTCCTGCCTCAGCCTCCTGAGTAGCTAGGATTACAGGTACCTGCCACCATGCCCAGCTAATTTTTTGTATTTTTAGTAGAGATGGGTTTCACCATGTTGGCCAGGCTGGTCTCGAACTCCTGACCTCAGGTGATCCACCCCTCTCGGCCTCCCAAAGTGCTGGAATTACAGGTGTGAGCCACCGCGCCCGGCCATATGAATTCTTAACAATGAAAATATATTAATTTTGTGACTACAAGACAACATAGTTACTTCCACTTTTTAAATCTAGCAAAATGAATGACATGCAATAAATGGATGAAGATACGTTTTTTGGCTTTGAACTTGCCTCTCCTGCCCTAAAGCATTGTCCTTGGAGCAAAACCGGTTATTCTGGCCTTTTCTCTAAGTAAAAAAAAAAAAAAAAAAAAAAAAAAAGCTTCTCTTTCTTTTCTTTTCTTTCTTTCTTTCTTTCTTTCTTTCTTTCTTTCTTTCTTTCTTTCTTTCTTTCTTTCCTTCCTTCCTTCCTTCCTTCCTTCCTTCCTTCCTTCTTCCTTCCTTTCCTTTCCTTTCCTTTCATTCCTTTCTTTTCTTTCTTTTCTTTTCTTTCTTTTCTTTTCTTTTTCTTTTTCTTTCTTTCCCTCTGTGGCCCAGGCTGCAATCTACTCGGCTCGCTGCGGCCCGCGCCGCGGACTCCCTGGGACTGCCGCCGCACGCCACCGCTGCCGGCTTTTTCTCCTTTGGCTGCAGGTGCGCGTTCGCCATGTTGGCCACGCTGGTCGCCAGCTCCTGAGGCCGAGTGCTCTGCCCGCCTCAGCCTCCCGAGGTACTGGGACTGCAGACGGAGTCTCGCTCACCCGGTGCTCGGTGTTGCCCGGGCTGGAGTGCGGTGGCGTGGTCTGGGCTCGCGGCAGCCTCCGCCTCCCAGCTGCCTGCCTTGGCCTACCAGGGTGCTGGGATTGCAGCCCCTGCCCGGCCGCCGCCCCGTCTGGGAGGTGGGGAGCGTCTCTGCCCGGCCGCCCCTCTGCCTGGCCTCCCCATCTGGGAAGTGAGGAGCGCCTCTGCCCGGCCACCCATCGTCTGGGAGGTGAGGAGCGCCTCTGCCCGGCCACCCATCGTCTGGGAGGTGAGGAGTGCCGCTGCCTGGCCACCCATCGTCTGGGAAGTGAGGAGCGCCTCTGCCTGGCCGCCCCGTCTGGGAAGAAGTGAGGAGCGCCTCTGCCCGGCCGCCCCGTCTGGGAAGTGAGGAGCACCTCTGCCCGGCCACCCACCGTCTGGGAAGTGAGGAGCGCCTCTGCCCGGCCGCCCCGTCTGGGAAGTGAGGAGCACCTCTGCCCGGCCACCCACCGTCTGGGAAGTGAGGAGCGCCTCTGCCCGGGCACCCATCATCTGGGAAGTGAGGAGCGCCTCTGCCCGGCCGCCCCGTCTGGGAAGTGAGGAGGGCCTCTGCCCGGCCACCCATTGTCTGGGAAGTGAGGAGCGCCTCTGCCCGGCCGCCCCGTCTGGGAAGTGAGGAGCGCCTCTGCCCGGCCACCCACCGTCTGGGAAGTGAGGAGCGCCTCTGCCCGGCCGCCCCGTCTGGGAAGTGAGGAGCGCCTCTGCCCGGCCACCCACCATCTGGGAAGTGAGGAGCGCCTCTGCCCGGCCGCCCCGTCCGGGAAGTGAGGAGGCCTCTGCCCGGCCACCCCGTCTGGGAAGTGAGGAGCGCCTCTGCCCGGCCGCCCCGTCTGGGAAGTGAGGAGCGCCTCTGCCTGGCCACCCATTGTCTGGGAAGTGAGGAGCGCCTCTGCCCGGCCACCTATCTTCTGGGAGGTGAGGAGCGCCTCTGCCCGGCCGCCCCGTCTGGGAGGAAGTGAGGAGCGCCTCTGCCTGGCCGCCCCGTCCGGGAAGAAGTGAGGAGCACCTCTGCCCGGGCGCCCCGTCCGGGAAGAAGTGAGGAGCGCCTCTGCCCGGCCGCCCCGTCCGGGAAGAAGGTGAGCGCCTCTGCCTGGCCGCCCCGTTTAGTAAGTGAGGAGCGTCTCTGCCTGGCCGCCCCGTCTGGGAAGTGAGGAGCGCCTCTGCCCGGCCGCCCCGTGTCTGGGAAGAAGTGAGGAGCGCCTCTGCCCGGCCGCTCCGTCTGGGAGGTCTACCACGGAGGCCAGAAGCAATGTGGGGGCTGGACGTGGTGGCTCACGCCTGTGGTCCCGGCCACTCTGGGGGGCGAGGGCGGGGTTGATCACTTCGGGCTAGGAGTTCGAAACCAGTCTGGCCAACTTGGGCGAAACATGAAAAATACAACAGACAAACCAACCAACCAACTCCAGTGACAACAAAACAGGTCTACCCTGGAGTCATAGTCTAATTTTTTCTATTTTCCTCCGTTTCTGATCCTTTATCCCACTCTCTTTTTCTTCCTCTTCCTTCTCCCTCTTCTTTGTCAAATAGAGGATTGTGTTATTATCACTGATCCATATAAAGTCCCTCTCTCATTTATTTTAACTCCCACCCCCCATTTCTATTCCCCGACTTCCCATGTGTAACCTTCCTAATATGTTTGATATGCATCTTTTTGTTTGTATGTATTTTTAGAAAATGTTTATTGTTTTTGTGTGCACAAAAAATTAATAAAAAAAAAAAAAAAAAAAAAAGGACCTGGTCACTGCTGGGCTTCAGGATCTTCACTATTCACAGAATCTCCCTCCTATCTGCTCTGTCTCACTTAACAATTTAGCAGTGCCTGCACTTGTTCTTCCCTGCTTCGCTGTGCTATTCTGGGCCACGGTAATTATTCAGCCAGTGGAGAGTTCTCTTCTGTGACAACTGAGATACCTCAGGCTAAGAATAGGACTCTGACTGATGAAGGAAGGTGACAGCCGTGGGCTGGGAGGAACTTTGCTCTTTGCCAGGCTTCGTTAAAAGGCCTAAAACTGTTTAATTCTTTGCTCCTCGGTTTGCCATCAGCCTGTGGTTTTGCTGTTCCATGTATTTCTGTGAAATCTTGTCAGCTGTGTAATCACACAAATAATATGGGCTGGAGATGCTTATGGAGAGTTCCAGGGAATGTTTCTTCTCAGTAGGCTTCCAGCTTGGGACCCTGGGTCTAAGTTTGCCAGACAATTCTCTATTTCACCTTTGCAAGTCTTTCCTCAGAGGCATTTTGGTTTGAGGCCAAAAGGATATTTTGCATTTTCTAAAAGCTTCTAAGCAAAACCAGTGAAGTTCTCTGCCCCCTTTGCACAGTAGGTGCTGTTGTAAAGCAGCAAATTATCTTGAAGTTAGAGGATGGGTCTCCGTCACTGCCTCACTCTGTAGCTTTGGGCAGTGTAAGCTTTTCAAACCTCAGCTTTCTCATCTGTGAAATGGGGTTATTTAAACCCCACTCTTGGTGTTGTTGTGATGATTAAATGAGTGTTTGGAGCATATCTAACACAATAAGTGCCCAAAGAATGTCAGCCAATAGTCTCCTACAGAGGAGAATATCCATGTGTTTCTCAAGAAGTCCCTTGGGATCAAGCTCCAAGGCCCAGAGTAGCAACCTCAAAAATATACCCTTAGACGGTACTGGTTTCCTCTTCTTCGGGATCTCATGCCCCTTTCTCCCTCTGACTCCCTCGGATCACCTCTCACATAGGCTAACCTGTATGAAGATCCTTGTCTTGGCCTCTGCTTCAATGAACCCAAGGCGAGATGGCCATAAATGAACAAAAACAGCAGAGTATTCTGAAGTTGTTTGTAGTTACACTTCACAGGAGTAAGCATCATTTGGTCACATGAAAGATGATGATAACAACAATGTTGACAAGAATTAGGATGATTTGGTATTCCACTCATTAGATTCTACAAATCTTGATTTAGCAAACCAAGTAAGAAGGACTGGATGTGTATGAGTTGCAAGAGGCCTTAAGGGAAGCCACAAGCTGGAGGTGATAAAGCACAGAGGTATGGACTATTCAAACTCCCCATACCCCAAATACCTTCTGTTCTTTCTTTAAAAAAAAAAAAAAAAGTGTGCGTGTGCATGTGTGTGTTTGTGTGTGTGTGTGTGTTTGTGTGTGTTAGGGGGATTATAAAATACCAATGCCCAAAACAGGTCCTAGTAAACATAACATCAGGATAAGAGATGGTCTGTGTCTCAGTCCGTTTTCTGCTGCTATAACAATACCACTGACTGGTAATTTATGTAAAAAGGAATTTTATTTGGCTCATGTTCTGGAGGCTGGGAAGTCCAAGAGCATGATGCCAGCTTCACGCAAGGGTCATCCCATGGCAAAAGGCATCATATGCTGAGGAAGTGCAAGTGAGAGACAGAGAGAGGAAGTTGGGTAGAATTCAGCCTTTTTATCAGGAGTCCATTCCTAAGCCAACTAACCCAGAACCTAGATAACAGCATTAGTCCATTCAAATAGCCTTCACAACCTAATCACTTTTTATTTATTTTATTTATTTATTTTGAGACAGAGTCTCACTCTATTGCCCAGGCTGG
>NW_022096586.1:0-22449 GCF_006542625.1 Nomascus leucogenys | reverse complement strand
AAAAGAAAGTTTCAACTGTGTTATATGAAGGCACAGATAAGAAACAAGGTTCACAGAATGCTTCTATGTAGTTCTTATTTGAGGGTATTTCCTTTTTCACCATAAGCCTAAAACAGCTGAAAATGTCCACTTGCAGATTCCACAAAAAGAGTGTTTCAAAACTGCTGAATCAAAAGAAAAGTTCTTCTCTGTGAGGTAAACGCACAGAACAGAACGACGTTTCACTGAATGCTTCTGGGTAGTTTTCATGGGAAGATATTTTGTTTTTCACCATAGGCATCAATGCTCTTCAAACATCCACTTGCAGATACTACAAAAAGGGTGTTTCAAAACTGCTCAGTCAAAAGAAATGTTAAAATGTGTTAGCTGAATGCACACATTAGAAAGAAGTTTCACACAATGCTCCTGTGTTATTTTTATCTGAAAATATTTCCTTTTTCACCAAATGCCTCAAGTACTCCAAATGTCCACTTGCAGATTCTACAAAAAGAGTGCTTCAAAACTGCACAGTCAAAAGAAAGGTTCAACTCTGTTAGATGAATGCACAGATCAGAAAGAAGTTTTGCAGAATGCTTCTGTGTAGTTTGTATTTGAAGATATTTCCTTTTTCACCATAGGCCTCAAAGAGCTCCAAATGTCCACTGGCAGATTCTACAAAAAGACTGTTTCAAAACTGCTCAATCAAAAGAAGGTTCTTCTCTGTGAGATGAACACACAGAGGAGAAAGAAGTTTAACAGAATGCTTCTGGGTAGTTTTTATGGGAAGATACTTCGTTTCTTACTGTAGGCCTCAGTGCTCTCCAAATGTCTACTTGGAGATTCTAGAAAAAGAGTGTTTCAAAACTGCTCAGTCAAAGGAAAGGTTCAACTCGGTTAGATGAATGAGCAGATCAGAAAGAAGTTTCACAGAATGCTTCTGTGTAGTTTTTATTTGAAGATCCTTTTTCACCATAGGCCCTCCAAAACGCTCCACAATGTCCATTTGGCAGATTCCACAAAACCACTCTTTCAAAAACTGCTGTGTAAAAGAAAGGCTCTCTCAAAAACAAAGAAAAGAAGTCATCTCTAATACTGAGTAGGCCTCAGTGCTCTCCAAATGGTCTACTTGGAGATTTCTAGAAAAAGAGTGTGTCAAAAACTGCTCAGTCAAAGAAAAGGTTCAACTTGGTCACATGATCCCACCGGTCCGAAAGATGTTTCACAGAATGCTTCTGTGTAGTTTTTAATGAAGATATTTCCTTTTTCATGATAGGCCTCAAAGCCCTCCAAAGTCCACTGCAGATTCTACAAAAAAGTTGTTTCAAAACTGCGCAGTCCAAGAGAAAAGTCTTCTCTGTGAGAAGAATGCACAGAACAGAAAGTAGTTTCACAAGAATGCTTCTGAGTAGTTTTAATGGGAAGATATTTCGTTTTTTCACCAATAGGCCTCAATGTTCTCCAAATATCCACTTACAGATTCACAAAAAAGAGTATTTCAAACAGCTCAATCAAATAAACGTTCAATTCTGTTAGATGAATTACACAGATCAGAAAGACGATTCATCAATGCTTCTGTGTAGTTTTTGTTGGAAGATGTTTCCTGTCTCACCATAGGCCTCAAAGTGCTCCAAATGTCCACTTGCAGATTCCACAAAAAGAGTGTTTCCAAACTGCTAAGTCAAAAGAAAGATCTTGTGAGATGAATGAATAGAAGAGAAAGAAGTTTCACAGAATGCTTCTGTGTAGTTTTTTACTGGAGACATTTCGTTTTTCACCGTAGGCTTCAATGTTCTCCAAATGTCCACTTGCAGATTCTACAATAGGTGTGTTTCAAAAACTGCTCAAGAAAAGTAAGTTTCCACTTCTGTTAGATGAATGCACAGATCAGAAAGAATTTTCACAGAAATGCTTCCATGTAGTTTTTATGGGAAGATATTTCTTTCTCACCATAGGCCTCAAAGCTCTAGAAATGTCCAATTGCAGTTTCTACGAAAGCCTTGTTCAAAGGCTGCACAATCAAAAAGAAAGTTCACTCTCTGAATGAATGCACAGTTCATCAAGAAGTTTCACAGATTACTTCTGTGTAGTTTTATATTTGAAGATATTCCATTTTCCAGCGATAGGCCTCAAAGCGCTCCAAATGTCCACTTGCAGTATATACAAAAGAGTGTTTCAAAACAGCTCAATCAAAAGAAAGGTTCAAACTCGTGAGATGAATGCACAGAATAGAAAGAATTTTCACAGAACTATTCTGTGTAGTTTTACTGGAAGATATTTCGTTTTTTACCATAGGCCTCAAAGATCTCAAATTGTCCCTTGCATATTCTACAAAAAGAGTGTTTTCAAAAACTGCTCAATCAAAAGAAAGGTTGTACTCTGTTAGATGAATGGCAGACCAGAAAGTAGTTTCACAGAATGCTTCTGTTCAGTTTTTATGGAAGACATTTCGTTTTTCACCATAGGCCTCAATGTTCTCTGAATGTAAACTTGTATATTCTACAAAAAGAGAGTTTCAGAACTGCTCAATCAAAAGTAAGGTTAAACCCTGTTAGATGAATGCACAGATCAGAAAGAAGTTTCACAGAATGCTTCTGAGTAGTTTTATGGTAAGTTATTCCTCTTTTCACCTTATGCCTCAATGCTCTAGAAATGTGCAATTGCAGTTTCCATGAAAAGCCTGTTTCAAAGCTGCACAATCAAAAGAAATGTTCCACTCTCTGAGATGAATGCACAGTTCATAAAGAAGATTCACAGATTACTTCTGTGTAGTTTTTATTTGAAGATATTCCTTTTTCCACGATAGGCTGCAAAATGCTCCAAATGTCCACTCGCAGTTTATACAGAAAGAGTGTTTCAAAACTGCTCAATCAAAAGTAAGGTTCAACTCAGTGAGATGAATGCAGAGAATAGAAAGAAATTTCACAGAACTATTCTGTGGAGTTTTTACTTGAAGATCTTTTGTTTTTCACCATAGGCCTCAAAGATCTCCAAATGTCCACTTGCAGATTCTACAAAAAAGATTGTATCAAAACTGCTCAATCAAAAAGAAATGTTGTACTCTGTTAGATGAATGCACAGATCAGAAAGAAGTTTCACAGAATTCTTCTGCATGGTTTTAATTGGAAGATATTTCGTTTTTCACCGTAGGCCTCAATGTTCTCCAAATATCCACTTGCAGATTCTCCAAAAAGAGTGTTTTCAAAACTGCTCAATCAAAAGTAAGGTTCAACTCAGTGAGATGAACGCACAGATCAGAAAGAAGTTTCACTGAATGCTTCCATGTAGTTTTTATCGGAAGATATTTATTTTTTTCACCCTAAGCCTCAATGCTCTAGAAACGTCCAATTGCAGTTTCCACGAAAAGCCAGTTCCAAGCTGCACAATCAAAAGAAAGGTTCCACTCTCTGAGACGAATGCACATTTCATAAGGAAGATTCACAGATTACTTCTGGTGTAGTTTTCATTTTGAAGATATTCCTTTTTTCCATGATAGGCCTCAAAGCGCTCCAAATGTCCACTTGCAGTTTATACAGAAAGAGTGTTTCTGAAGAGCTCATTCAAAAAAAAGGTTCAAGTCAGTGAGATTAATGCACAGATCAGAAATAAGTTCCACAGAATGCTTCTGTGTAGTTTTTATTTGAAGATATACCTTTTTCCACGATAGGCTTCAAAGCGCTCCAAATGTCCACTTGCAGATTCTCCAAAAAGAGTGTTTCAAAACTGCTCAGTCAAAAGAAAGGTTCTAGCCTGTGAGATGAATGAACAGAACAGAAAGAAGTTTCACAGAATGCTTCTGCGTAGTTTTAATTGGAATATGTTTTGTTTTTCACCGTAGGCCTCAATGTTCTCCAAATGTCCACTTGCAGATCCTACAAAAAGAGTGTTTCAAAACTGCTCAATCAAAAGTAGGGTTCAACTCTGTTAGAGAAATGCAAAGATCAGAAAGAAGTTTCACAGAATGTTTCCGTGTAGTTTTTATGGGAAGATATTTCTTTTCTCACCCTAGGCCTCAATTCTCTATAAATCTCCAATTGCAGTTTCTACGAAAAGCCTGTTTCAAAGCTGTACAATCAAAAGAAAGGTTCCACTCTCTGAGATGAATGCACAGTTCATAAAGAAGTTTCACAGATTACTTCCATGTAGTTTTCATTTGAAGATATTCCTTTTTCCATGATAGGCCTCAAAGCGCTCCAAATGTCCACTAGCAGTTTATACAGAAAGTGTGTTTCAAAACTGCTCAATCAAAAGAAAGGTTCAACTCTGTGAAATGAATGAGAAAATAGAAAGAAATTTCAAAGAAGTGTTCTGTGTATTTTTTACTTAAAGATCTTTCGTTTTTCAACATAGGTCTCAGAGATCTCAATATTTAAAATTGCATATTCTACAAAAAGAGTGTTTCAAAACTGCTCAATCAAAAGAAATGTTCTACTCTGTTAGACGAACGCACAGAAACAGAAAGAAGTTCACAGAATGCTTCTGCATAGTTTTAATGGGACATATTTCGTTTTTCACCTTAGGCCTCAATGTTCTCCAAACATCCACTTGCAGATTGTACAAAAAGAGTGTTTCAGAACAGCTCAATCTAAAGAAATGTCAAGTCAGTGAGGTGAATGCACAGATCAGAAAGAAGTTACATAGAATGCTTCCGTGTAGTTTTTACGGGAAGATATTTCTTTTTCACCCTAGGCCTCAATGCTCTAGAAATGTCCAATTTCAGTTTCTACGAAAAGATTGTTTCAAATCTGCACAATCAAAAGAAAGGTTCCACTCTCTGAGATGAATGCACAGTTCATAAAGAAGATTCACAGATTACTTCTGTGTAGTTTTTATTTGAAGATATTCCTTTTTCCACGATAGGCCTCAAAGCGCTCCAAATGTGCAATTGCAGTTCATACAGAAACAGTGTTTCAAACTGCTCAATCAAAAGAAAGGCTCAACTTTGTGAGATGAATGCAGAGAATAGAAGCAAAATTCACAGAAGTATTCTGTGTAGTTTTTACTTGAAGATATTTCGTTTTTCACCATAGGCCTCAAAGATCTCCAAATGTCCACTTGCAGATTCTACAAAAGGAGTGTTTCAAAACTCCTCAATTAAAAGAAATACTCTACTCTGTTAGATGAATGCACAGATCAGAAAGAAGTTTCACAGAATGCTTCTGCGTAGTTTTAATGGGAAGATATATCGTTTTTTTACCGTAGGCCTCAATGTTCTCCAAATGTCCACTTGCAGATTCTACAAAGAGAGTGTTTCAAAACTGCTCAATCAAAAGAAAGGTTCTACTCTGTTAGATGGATGCACAGATCAGAAAGAAGTTTCACAGAATGCTTCTGTGTAGTTTTTATTTGAAGATATAGCTTTTCCCACGATAGGCCCCAAAGCACTCCAAATGTCCACTTGCAGATTCTACAAAAAGAGTTTCTCAATACTGCTCCACCAAAAGAAAGGTTCCACTCTGTGAGATGAATGAAAAGAAGAGAAAGAAGTTTCACAGTATGCTTCTCTGTAGTTTTTACTTGAAGATATTTCGTTTTTCACCGTAGACCTCAATGTTCTACAAATGTCCACTTGCAGATTCTACAAAAGGAGGGTTTCAAAACTGCTCAAAAAAAAGTAAGTTCCACTCTGTTGGATGAATGTACAGATCAGAAAGAAGTTACACAGAATGCTTCCATGTAGTTTTTATGGGAAGATATTTCCTTTTTCACCCAAGGCCTCAATGCTCTAGAAATGTCCAATTGCAGTTTCTACGAAAAGCCTGTTTCAAAGCTGCACAATCAAAAGAAATTTTCCATTCTCTCTGATGAATGCACAGTTCATAAAGAAGACTCACAGTTCACTTCTGTGTAATTTTTATTAGAAGATATTCCTTTTTCCACGATAGGCCTCAAAGCGCTCCAAATGTCCACCTGCAGTTTATACAGAAAGAGTGTTTCAAAACTGCTCAATCAAAAGAAAGGTTCAACTCTGTGAGATGAATGCAGAGAATAGAAAGATATTTCACAGAAATATTCTGTGTAGTTTTTACATAAAGATCTTTCGTTTTCACCAAAGGCCTCAAAGATCTCCAAATGTCCACTTGCAGATTCTACAAAAAGAGTGTTTCAAAACTGCTCAATTGAAAGAAATGTTCTACTCTCTTAGGTGAATGCACAGATCAGTAAGAGGTTTCACAGAATGCTTCTGCGTAGTTTTAATGGGAAGTTATTTCGTTTTTCACCTTAGGAATCAATGTTCTCCAAATATGCACTTGCAGATCCTACAAAAAGAGTGTTTCAGAATAGCTGAATCAAAAGAAAGGTTCAAGTCAGTGAGATGAATGCACAGATCAGAAAGAAGTTCCCCAGAATGCTTCTGTGTAGTTTTTATTTGAAGATATAACTTTTTCCATGATAGGCCTCAAAGGGCTCCAAATGTCCACTTGTAGATGCTACAAAAAGAGTGTTTCAAAACTGCTCAGTCAAAAGAAAGGTTCTACTTTGTGAGATGAATGAACGGAAGAGAAAGCAGTTTCACCGAATGCTTCTGTGCAGGTTTATAGGGAGACATTTCGTTTTTCACCATAGGCCTCAAAGTTCTCCAAATTTCCACATGCAGATTCTACAAAAAAAGTTTTTCAAACCGCTCAATCAAAAGTAAGGTTCAAACCCGTTAGATGAATGCCCAGATCAGAAAGAAATTTCACAGAGTGCTTCTGCGTAGTTTTAATGGGAAGATATTTCATTTTCCACCGTAGGCCTCAATGTTCACCAAATATCCACTTGCAGATTCTACAAAAAGGGTGTTTCAAAACAACTCAATCAAAAGAATGTTCAACTCACTGAGATGAACGCACAGATCAGAACAAAGTTGCACAGAATGCTTCTGTGTAGTTTTTATTTGAAGATATTTCCTTTTTCCACGATAGGCCTCAAAGTGCTCCAAATGTCCGCTTGCAGATTCTCCTAAAAGAAAGGTTCAAAACTGCTCAATCAAAAGAAAGGTTCTACCCTGTGAGACGAATGAACAGAATAGAAAGAAGTTTCACAGAATGCTTCTCTGTAGTTTTTAGGGGAAGATGTTTCGTTTTTCACGGTAGGCCTCAATGTTCTCCAAATGTCCACTTTATATTCTACAAAAAGGGTGTTTTCAAAACTGCTCAATCAAAAGAAAGGTTCTACCCTGTTAGATGAATGCTCAGATCAGAAAGAAGTTTCACAGAATGCTTCTGCGTAGTTTTAATGGGAAGATATTTCGTTTTTCACCATATGCCTCAATGTTCTCCAAATATCCACTTGCAGATTCTACAAAAAGAGTGTTTCAAAACAGCTCTATCAAAAGAAACGTTCAACTCAGTGAGATGAATGCACAGATCAGAAAGAAGTTGCACAGAATGCTTCTGTGTTGTTTTTATTTGAATATGTTCCTTTTTCCACGATAGGCCTATAAGCGCTCCAAATGTCCACTTGCAGATTCTACAAAAGAGAGTTTCAAAACTGCTCAATCAAAAGAAAGGTTCTACTCTGTGAGATGAATGAATAGAATAGAAAGAAGTTTCACAGAATGCTTCTGTGTAGTTTTATGGGAAGGTGTTTCGTTTTTCACTGTAGGCCTCAATGTTCTCCAAATGTCCACTTGCAGATTGTACAAAAAGTCTGTTTCAAAACTGCTCAATCAAAAGTAAGGTTCAACTCTGTTAGATGAATGCACAGATCAGAAAGAAGTTTCACAGAATGCTTCCTTTTAGGTTTTATGGAAAGACAGTTCTTTTTTCACCCTAGGCCTCTGTTCTCTAGAAATGTCCAATTGCAGTTTCTACGAAAAGCCTTTTTCAAAGCTGCACAATCGAAAAAATATTCCACTCTCTAAGATGAATGCACAGTTCATAAAGAAGATTCACAGGTTACTTCTGTGTAGTTTTTATTTGAAGAAATTCCTTTTTCCATGATAGGCCTCAAAGTGCTCCAAATATCTACTTGCAGTTTATACAGAAAGAGAGTTTCAAAACTGCTCAATCAAAAGAAAGGTTCAACTCTGTGAGATGAATGCAGAGAATAGAAAGAATTTTCACAGAAGTATTCTGTGTAGTTTTTATTTGAAGATATTTCATTTTTCAACATAGGCCTCAAAGATCTCAAAATATCCACATGCAGATTCTACAAAAGAGAGTTTCAAAACTGCTCAATCAAAAGAAAGGTTCTACTGTGTGAGATGAATTAACAGATCAGAAAGAAGTTTCACAGAATGCTTCCAGGTAGTTTTTATGGGAAGATAGTTCTTTTTTCACCCTAGGCCTCAGTGCTCTAGAAATGTCCAATTGCAGTTTCTACGAAGAGCCTTTTCGAAGCTGCACAATCAAAAGAAATATTCCACTGTCTGAGATGAATGCACAGTTCATAAAGAAGATTCACAGATTACTCTCTGTAGTGTTTATTTGAAGATATTCCTTTTTCGACGATAGGCCTCAAAGCGCTCCATATGTCCACTTCCATTTTATACAGAAAGAGTGTTTCAAAACTCCTCAATCAAAAGAAAGGTTCAACTCTGTGAGATGAATGCAGAGAATAAAAGGAAATTTTCACTGAAAAATTCTGTGTAATTTTTACTGGAAGATATTTCTTTTTTCACCATAGGCCTCAAAGATCTCCAAATGTCCACTTGCAGATTCTACAAAAAGAGTGTTTCAAAACTGATAAATCAAAAGAAAGGTTCTCCTCTGTTAGATGTATGCACAGATCAGAAAGAAGTTTCATAGAATGCTTCTGCATAGTTTTAATGGGAAGATATTTCATTTTCCACCGTAGGCCTCAATTTTCGCCAAATATCCACTTGCAGATTCTACAAAAGAGTGTTTCAAAACAGCTCAATCAAAGAAAGGTTCAACTCAGTGAGACGAATGCACAGATCAGAAAGAAGTTGCACAGAATGCTTCTGTGTAGTTTTTATTTGAAGATAGTCCTTTTTGCACGATAGGCCTCAAAGCGCTCCAAATGTCCACTTGCAGATTCTACTAAAAGAGAATTTCAAAGCTGCTCAATCAAAAGAAAGGTTCTACTCTGTGGGATGAATGAAGAGAGTGGAAAGAAGTTTCACAGAATTCTTATGTGTAGTTTTTAGGGGAAGATGTTTCATTGTTCACGGTAGGCCTCAATGTTCTCGAAATGTCCACTTGCAGATCTAGAAAAAGAGTGTTTCAAAACTGCTCAACAAAAAGTAAGGTTCAACTCTGTGAGATGAATGCACAGATCAGAAAGAAGTTTCACAGAATGCTTCCGTGTAGTTTTTTTGGGAAGATATTTCTTTTTTCACCCTAGGCCTCAGTGCTCTAGAAAGTCCAATTGCAGTTTCTACGAAAAGAGTTTTTCAAAGCTGCACAATCAAAGAAAGTTTCCACTCTCTGAGATGAATGCACAGTTCATAAAGAACATTCACAGATTACTTCTGTGTAGTTTCTATTTGAAGATATTCCTTTTTCCACGATAGGCCACAAGGTGCTCCATATTTTCACTTACACTTTATACAGGAAGAGTGTTTCAAAACTGCTCAATCAAAAGAAAGGTTCAACTCTGTGAGATGAATGCAGAGAATAGAAAGAATTTCCCAGAAATATTCTGTGTAGTTTTAAATGGAAGATATTACGTTTTTCACCATAGGCCTCAAAGATCTCCAAATGTCCACTTGCAGATTCTACAAAAAGAACGTTTCAAAACAGCTCAATCAAAAGAAACCTTCAATTCAGTGAGATGAATGCACAGATCGGAAAGAAGTTTCACAGAATGCTTCTGTGTAGTTTTAATGGGAAGATATTTCGTTTTTCACTGTATGCCTCAATGTTCTCCAAATATCCACTTGCAGATTCTACAAAAGAGTATTTCAAAACAGCACAATCAAAAGAAACGTTCAACTCAGTGAGATGAATGCACAGATCAGAAAGAAATTTCACAGAATGCTTCTGTGTAGTTTTTGGGGAAGAAGTTTCATTTTTCACGGTAAGCCTCAATGTTCTCCAAATGTCCACCTGCATATTCTACAAAAAGTGTGTTTCAAAACTGCTCAATCAAAAGAAAGGTTCTACTCTGTTAGATGAATGCACAGATCAGAAAGAAGTTTAACAGAATGCTTCTGTGTAGTTTTAATGGGAAGGTATTTCGTTTTTCACCGTATGCCTCAATATTCTCAACATATCCACTTGCAGATTCTACAAAAAGAGTTGTTCAAAACAGCTCAAACAAAAGAAATGTTCAACTCAGTGAGATGAATGCACAGATCAGAAAGACGTTTCACAGAATGCTTCTGTGTAGTTTTTATTTGAAGATATTCCCTTTTCCACGATTGGCCTCAAAATGCTCCAAATGTCCACTTGCAGTTTCTACAAAAAGAGAGTTTCAAAACTGCTCAATCAAAAGAAAGGTTCTACTCTGTGAGATGAATGAACAGAATAGAAAGATGTTTTACAGAATCCTCTGTGTACTTTTAGGGGAAGATGTTTCATTTTCACGGTACGCCTCAATGTTCTCCAAATGTCCACTTGCAGATTCCACAAAAAGAGTGTTTCAAAACTGCTCAATCAAAAGAAAGTTTCTGCTCTGTGAGATGAATGAACAGAATAGAAAGAAGTTTCACAGAATGCTTCCGTGTAGTTTTTATGGGCAAATAATTCTTTTTTCACCGTAGGCCTCAGTGCTCTAGAAATGTCCAATTGCAGTTTCTATGAAAAGCCTTTTTCAAAGCTGCACAATCAAAAGAAAGGTTACACTCTCTGAGATGAATGCACAGTTCCTAAAGAAGATTCTCAGATTACTTCTGTGGTTTTTATTGGAAGATATTCCTTTTTCCATGATAGGCCTCAAAGCGCTCCAAATATCCACTTGCAGTTTATATGGAAAGAGTGTTTCAAAACACCTCAATCAAAAGAAACGTTCAACTCAGTGAGATGAATTCACAGATCAGAAAGAAGTTTCATAGCATGCTTCCGTGTAGTTCTTAGGGAAGATGTTTCGTTTTTCACCGTAGGCCTCAATGTTCTCCAAATGTCCACTTGCAGATTCTACAAAAAGAGTGTTTCAAAACTGCTCAATCAAAAGAAAGGTTCAACTCTGTGAGATGAATGCAGAGAATAGAAAGAAATTTCACAGAAGTATTCTGTGCAGTTTTTACTGGAAGATATTTCGTTTTTCACCATAGACCTCAAAGATCTCCAAATGTCCACTTGCAGATTCTACAAAAAGAGTGTTTCAAAACTGCTCAAACAAAAGAAATGTTCTACTCTGTTAGATGTATGCACAGATCAGAAAGAAGTTTCACAGAATGCTTCTGGGTAGTTTTAATGGGAAGATATTTCGTTTTTCACCATAGGCCTCAATGTTCTTATTTATTAAACTCACACTAAGTTAATAATTAAATTGTAAAATTTCAATTATCTAGACTTCTTGGAGGATAAGTCAACCCAGAGAGCTGAATTTCTGGATGACTATTATCATTTTCACCCCAACATAAAGAATTAAGTAAATAAATAACCTTTGGAATATAATTTTTTCCTGACTAACTTCTATGTTTTGACACTTACTTTAAAAACTACTTACTTACTTTTTTATTAAAAATATGTTTTTAACATATTCTTTTCTGAATTGTATTATAAATTTTATTATAGCCTATATCAATCAAAATATATGACTATCTGACCCTACGCTAAAGCAACAAAACTTCCATTTCTTTTTTTCGGATGTTGGTCTTCATATATACCCATTGATAGGGTTTCGATCTGTGTCCCTGCACAAATCTCATGTCAATGTAATCCCCAGTGTTGTAGGTGTGGCCTCGTGGGAGGTAATTCGATATTGGAGGTGGTTTCTCATGAATGCTTTAGCAGCATCCCCCTAGTACTGTTCTTCTGGCAGAGTTCTCACAAGAGCTGGCTGTTTAAAAGTGTGTGGCACCTCCCCACTCTTTCTCCTCCTCCTGCTCCTGCCATGTAAGATAACTGCTCCTGCTTTGCCTTCCACCATGAGTAAAAGCTCCCTGAAGCAGATGCTGCCATGATACCTGAACAGCCTGAAGAACTGTGAGCCTATTGAACATCTTTTCTTTGTAAATCACCCAGTCTCAGGTATTTCTTTTTTTTTTTTTTTTTGAGAGAGAGTCTTTCTCTGTCACCCAGGCTGGAGTGCAATGGTGTGATCTTGGCTCACTGCAACCTCTGCCTCCCAGGTTCAAGCGATTCTCCTGTCTCAACCCTCCAGAGTAACTGGGATTACAGACGTGTCACCACGCTGGGCTAATTTTTTATTTTTAGTAGAGACAGGGTTTCACCATGTTGGCCAGGTTTGTCTTGAACCCCTAACCTCAGGTGATCTGGCATCCGCAGCCTCCCAAAATGTTGGGATTACAGGCGTGAGCCACTGCGTCTGGCCTCAGGTATTTCTTTATAGTGGTATGAGAATGAATTAATACACTCGTATTAACCATCTTGTTTGGACACTGCTTGTATTGGTTATCTTGCTGCTTCCAATCTACCATGGAAACCAGGTTCTCAAATGTGTCAGGTATCTGTACATGGTAAGCAGAAGTGGATTTGGACTTGGTGCCATGTGTGAAACATTCATGAATATTTGTGCTTGGGTACTAGGATACCTATTTGGGTTTCTCAGGCTCTCTCAGTACTTCTCCTCAGTTTATGGTATCTGCTAGTGGTACATCCAGAAATTTGAGGTTTCCAAATACCTATTTGAAAATTCCAATATTCCAGTATTCCAAATATCCTGGATAGGTGAGGCCTCCATTCTACTAATTAATAATAAGTGCACTTTCACATCTATTATCTTTTCTTCTGTGACCCCAGTTTTCTGTATCAAGCTTCAAAGGATTTACAATCTTGGACTACACAAGACATGCAGACAAAGAAGATTAAGAACATTTACAAACGAGTAGGCATTTAAAGATCTTAATAGAACATTTATAGGTTCTCACATGGGAGAAATTAACCAGAAAAGAAGTATTGTACCCACAGGACTGAAGAGAAATCAAGATAAGAGGGCTCTTAAGGGAACAGGAAGTGAGATGACATTATATAAATAGGAAAGCATTCATGGAGAGGAGGGATGAATGCCTAGGGACTAAGTCCTAAGAAATGCACCTTGGCAAGGGCTGGGAAAAGCGTTAAGGAAGGAGTTGCGGGACCCTGGAGAAGCAGGAAAGTGTGGTATCATTGCCTGTCAATCAATCATCTCTGTGTTTTCTACTTCATTATCTTGGATGGACGCTTCAAATGTGTTATTTTCACAAACAAAGCAGAGTTAAGATTGTGCTTTGTTCCCGCCCCAAAATGTCTGGGATAGGGATACACCTAATTCTGGGGCAACTAGATGCAAGTTAGACAGTGCCCTAAGCCATCTATATATTCCTCATGGTCTCATCACCATTTTTTACTATCCCCCACCCCTGACTACTAACATGGCCTCTGTTTCCTTTGAAGATTCCCTGTTGTCAGGTTCCTCTTTGGCAGGGGCCCAGCCTGATACCTCTCATGATGTCATTCCTAAGGATATGATATTCCTAAGGATAATTATATTCCTGCATCCTTGGTGCCCTTGCACCACATTCAGGTAGAATAGGTACTTGACACTCATACGTAGGAAGAACTTTTTAGCCAAATCATGTTAAATTACCAACATTCAACCAATTTTTACCTACGAAATTTTTCATAACATTCAATCTAATATTTTTTTCCCTACTCCCTGTGAAAGAAATTACTATATACTACCCTCTTGGTCCACTGGTATGTGGTTATATAGACCAACTCATTTAAAAAAGAGCTCATGGGGTGAGCTGTTTTGCAGTTCAATGTTTCTTCAACTTTAACCCAAGTTTATCAGATTTTATTTTCTCTTGGAAAAAAAAAACCACTTTATCTTTCTGAAGGTATGTATTTTCCTTTTTGCCTGCAACGGTTTCCTATGTTGTAGCAGCAAAGGCATTAGGGTTTGTAAAATTAAGGAAACCACTACATAAATATCACATTTCTTAGGTATATGCTCATGAAATCCTTTAAAAAAGTTTTCTTTAAGGATCCAAAATTTCAGTTTATGTTATGATTTGCAATGAAAAAATTCTTTAATACTTTAGAGTTCAACAAATGGTAGCTATTACAAAATAGAGACCACAAGTACAATTAACAAAGTCCATGTTGCATACAGTGAAACAGCTGTTTTCCTTAAAGCAAAGATTGCCTCTTCTAAATGTGGAAATGCTGAAACACATTCCTTTAAGATATCATCCAAAGAGTAAGTTTTCAAAAATTGCTTAAAATCACAGAATTTTTAAACTGAAAATGGTTAGAGGCTACTGAATCCAACCTTCAAATTTTTAGAATAGAAAACAGACTTAAGTAAATATATCCAGTTGGTAGCACTGGAATTATAATCCGAATTTTTGAAATCTTAGTGAAATTTACTGCCAAACCTATTCAGTGAAAGATTGAGTCATGAAAAAGCAAGAAAGGTGACTAACTACACAGAGTGTCCAGTGATCCTCAAGCTCGCTGAACTGCACCCTGGCCAGCCATCAGCCAGAGGGATGTAACGTTCCTGTGTTCCTTTTTCTTTTGTAGAATTTCATGGGAACTGGTGTTCTCCAGGAACTCAGTTCATCTGCTGCCAACCAATTCTGATTTTCAATTAGTTTCCTGAAACAGCAAGTAACCAAAGGTGATTCTTAGTGTAAGGTGGGAGGTATGACTATATTAAGTATGACATTGGATTCTGAAAATTCATGGCTCAAATGAGATTCTGATGGGAGGGAGAATTTGGTGTTTGCCCACAGTGAAAAAGATGGCACCCTCTTGTCAAAATCGATACTGTTCAGCCACCACCATGTGTACCTTAACATAATGAAATGGCATCTGGAAAAAGTGTTCCTTTCTTGTCTCTTTAGGGCATCAGAAATCCCTGGAATTTCCTGGATTTTGAGTTCATGCAAGGTTAGTCCCAGGAAGCTCTCTGAGCTCAGAGTGTTTCCAGTCCAAATGAGAATATGAAGCTCTAAGGCAGCCTGGAAGCAGGGGAAACTTGGGGGTTTCATTCATATCAACTTTCCAGGAGCTTTCTCTTTCAATCCAATTTGAATTCATGGAGTGGTTGGCTAAAGCTGATTTTCTTAGGATTGAATAGAACTTAAATTTACCCCTATGGGAATCCAGACTGGCTCAAGTCCAAGAGTTTGTTCTTCATTTGACATATGCAGGTGACATGCGTAGTGGTTCTAAAACAGGGAACTTATTTCTAAGTATAAATATAATGGAAGAAGTTACCAAATTTATGCAGGTTTGATTACTTTTTTGTTATTAAAATATGTTCTTTCACTTTCTCTTCACCATGGATGTAAGATATGAATTGAGAAGTTGACACAAATATCATTTTAATGAAATCATTATCTTGTGTCCCATGGAGAGTTGGATTTACAACTTGATACCATCACATAACTATATGCTATTGAAAATGGGTGAGAGTAAGAATTTAATTGGAAAGAATTTGAATTATTTAAAAACTCATTTCAGGAGATTAGAGGGGTTGCTATCTGCCATCATTCATTCACAGGTTGCTTTATCAATAAGAGTCAGGTAGTTGCCCCCAAATACATCCTCCCCCTTTTGCTTTCTAATATGGCCCTAATATTAACTGAACACTGACAAACGACAACATTTTAGGCTCCTCAGCAGCAAGGAATGGCCATGTTACTAAGTTTTGTTAAATAAGTGAAAAATAGAAGTATTGTGTGCTGTTTTGAGAAAATTTCTTTAATAAGAAGAAGGATGAGCATGCTCTTCTCCAGTTCTTTTTTCTTTTCTTCAGTATTTAATATGGATCTCATGTAATGGCTGGGGCTTCAGAAGCCATCTTGTGCCATGTGGAAGACAGTTGGCAGAGCAAAGAACAGAAAGGAGCTAGACTTTGGATAATTAATGCAGCTGCAAAGCTAGCCTGGATTACAAGCCTCTGAATGTCCTTTGCATGAGAGAGAAATTAGCTTCCTTATTGCTTAAGCCATCATTGTTTTCTGTTTTCTTTTTTTTAAATCACATTAAACCTAATCCTTAAACCGTACAATCATCGAATGATCAGTGATGATTTGCTCCGTGGAAGATATCTGGGAACTGACTTATAATATTAGATGTGGCAGGAACAACTATACTTTCTGTCAGCCCATAAGTTAGGAATTGACACCTTTTCTCTAGTTTTAGAATGTGTACCTCACTCACTCTTTCCCAGGTGAAGAGAAATAGCTGATCTTATTGGTGAATTTCGGGATGGCTGAGCGTGTTTGCTTCAGGCTAAGCTCTCAGCTTCCCGTTGTGGTCAGTTTCCCCTGGCTGGCTCCGCCCACAGCAGAAGCAGCCTATACTCATGCCCGGAAAGTCAACTTCAGTGAAGAAGTAATTTGGCAGCCTAATACGTCCTCACATCAAACAGGAAGCTTTATCCATTTGTAAACTTGTTTTTTCGTCTCCCCGCGTAAGTTCTATTTCTTAACTGGTTTTGATTTGGGGCAGGGGACTGTATTGTGGAGGGGAATGATTACCCATCATCCTCAAACCCCAAGAATAAGGGTCACTAAGAGGATCCATCAGATTTTTCTAAGATATTTTAATAGTCCTTTTATTTATGATGTCATTTAGCAAAAGGTAACATCACTGCTATTAGATTACTCCTGGAAGATAATTAACAGAAAGAAAATTTGTATTTCTAATTTTAAAATCACTTTAAGTAAATTGTGTTCCATTTTTATTTCATATAATTATTTTTTATGCTCCAGCAAAAATATTTACCAAGTTTTATAAAGAGGCCATTGTAGGGATATTTCTTAAGTCCAGAACTATACAGGCATAGCTTATGGGAAAATCATTACAAAGTTGTTTTTTTTTTTTTTTTTGAGAAGGGGTCTTGCTCTGTCTCCCAGGCTGGAGTGCAATGGCACAATCTCGGCTCACTGCAACCTTCGCCTCCCGGGTTCAAGTGATTCTCCTGTCTCAGCCTCCTGAGTAGGTGGGATTACAGACACGTGCCACCACACCCAGCTAATTTTTGTATTTTTTAGTAGAAACGGGGTTTCACCGTGTTGGCCTGGCTGGTCTCGAATCTCTGACCTCAAGTGATCCACCCCCCTCGGCCTCTCAAAGTGCTGGGATTACAGGCATGAGCCACCATGCCCAGCCCAAAGTTTTTAATCATCTAGTCCTCTTGTTGAAGAGCCACAACCTGGCATAATAATTGCATAACTATACTGCAAACCACAATGTGGGGTTTTTCTGACATAATTGTAAACAGTTTGGATTTCAAAACAATTTACCAAATTCTTCTCTTTGAAACCACTGTATATTTTGCTAAAAATAGAGAAAATGTAAACTTGTCAAAATCCATACTTGAGACTCTTTATTCTGTTAAAGGGCCATTATTCTAGACCTAGTTTGAAAAAGAGAATTCCTTAGAAATGTGTATTTAATTTAATAAAATGCCATCATTATAAAATTGAGAAATTTGTATAGTCTTTCCTCCAAGACTGAGGTGCCACACTAATGACTCCCCAGGTATTCAATCATCCCTGTTTTTCTCAAATAAATAAGTTATTATCAAGGTTTATGATTTACTATATATGGCTGCATTCTGTTTGCTAATATTTTCAGTGAGACTTTCATTATAAATATCCCTAATTGAGGTTTCCCTGGTTTTCTATGTTTCTTGTGGGATTTTGATTTTTTCCTTTTTTGTTTGTTTTGGCACTAATACAGATTTTAGGTGCAAATATTTTTTGTATGTTTGCTTTGCTAGGCTGAATTGTGAAACATATCACTTTCTATGTTCTGAAACAATTTAATTTAATAGTGCATAAATTAAATGTTCCCTGAAATATTTAAATAAATCACTTTAGAAACTCAAAGTATTTTATGTAGACTATTTGATAAGTGTTTAAATTTGACACTTGGTTATTATTTACACATATTGTATGCTTCACACTTAATTTGATAGTTTTCAAAAAATACTTATTTATTCTGACTTTTAAATTTAACATACCATTGGGCATGATATTTTATGACAATAATAAACTTCTTTGAGTATTTGAGTTCTGAAATTTTTTAAACTTTTGCTTAGATTTTCCAAAGTTTGTTGCTTTTTTTGCCAAAAAAAATCATCTTCTGATTTTTTTCCAAATAATCAGCTCTTTGGGATGATTATTATTCCAATAATTAATTACATTAATTAGTTCCATAATTTTAATATTACAATAACTCTTTGAAATATGCAAGATGCCTAGATTTATATAGATATTTAAAATAGATGTGTAAGGATAATATCCACTGATGTGGGTTTGCTGGGTGGTGTTTACTGGGAGCCAAGATGAAAACAGGTTCAGAGGGTTTTTTCCTAAGATAGAAACATATTTCTATCCATACCTGCTGAGGAGAAGAAACTGATACAGAAGGAGAGTGCATAGAAAAGGAAGATAAGGGTGAGGATGGAGCAGGTCCTGGAGGATGCCAAAGGTTTGGAATCAAGGTCATGGGTAGAGTTGGGGGCATGATGGAAGAACTGATCTTGGACAAGAGTAGAAGCCCCTCATCTCCTGAGCATGGAGGAGATGTGCAAGGATCTTCCCCCATAAGCTGTAAATTTTCTGAGGCCTGAGATCCTGAATCTTAGCAGATGGTAAACACTACATCTCTTGTTGGTGAGTAAAAGAATGGATGGAAGTAGACGTCATAGGTAAAAGTGAATAAAATATTGAGGGTGATCACCCCCACAGCCTCAGTTTGCTTAAGGAAATGTCTAGGTCATATTGGCAAGCTATTAGTATACATTAATTTTGTTCAACATCTGTCATTTCTTCAGTGGAAGCATCAGGACCCCTTCCTTCCCCTGGGGCTCCACACTGGTCAATCTGCTACACCTTCACTGAGTATTTTCACTGAACCTTTCCTGGTAAACTGGTTTTTATTAGACCCTGGTAATGAATAGGCCCTTCTGCAGACAGGACTAGCTTAGAATGCCATGAGTAGGGGCTGTTAAACAAACTTAAACCACCCTTTCCCCAACTTAAATAGCATGTGTATCATTTTAACTCCAAGACAAGTCAGCGTTAGCATTTCTGTGATGCTCAGCACTTGCCTTGCCCCTCATTCAACTCCCCACCATGTGACAAGTTTCCTGACTGTCAGCAGTGTGATCCTCACATATTTACAAGGCATGGATGGCGCACTTCCAGAGGCTCATGTCCGAGTCCTACTTACTTGCATGTACTCAATGCTTAATGCAATGCTGGGCATCATATAATTGTATTAAGCAGTGAACAAACAAATAAATGAATGGTCAGATTTTTTAAAAAAAAAGTGTACCTCCTTGGAACACCACTGACTGACCTGAAAGTTCCTTCTTGCCTTCCTGCCTCCTCCTCCCTCGCCCCAGCTCCCTCACCCCTTCCATGTCCCAGATGTCAACTCCAAGCCACCAGTTCTTAACTTTGCCTGCCCTTTGGTGTCCTCCAGCGATTTAAAAATATAGATGTCTTGGTCCTGCTTCTGGAGATTTTGATTTGGTTGGTCATGAGTATGACTCTTTTAAAACAACCCATGGGACCCTATTGTGCAGCCCAAGTTGAAAACGATGTCTTCCTCGCACTGACTGAGGATGTCGGTTCTGATGTCTTCCTCGCACTGACTGAAGATCTCGGTTCTCATATCTTCCTCACACTGACTGAGGACCTCGGTTCTGGTATCTTCCTCACACTGACTGAGGATCTCTGTTTTGATGTCTCCCTCGCACTGACTGAGGATCTCGGTTCTCATCTCTTCCTCCCACTGACTGAGGATCTCGGTTCTCATATCTTCCTCATACTGACTAAGGATCTCGGTTCTGATGTCTTCGCACTGACTGAGGATCTCGGTTCTGGTGTCTTCCTCTCACTGACTGAGGACCTCGGTTCTGGTGTCTGCCTCGGCACCTGCATCCCACCTGCTTCCCACTTGCTTTTCACCTCCATAGTCCTCACCACATTATCAGGAGCTGCTCGTTCTGGCCAGAAGCAGGCCTAATACAAGCTGCTTGTGTGCACGTTGGTGACACATGCCAGCAGTGAGAGGTTCAGTCCCTCCATCCCAGATGTCTGAGAGACTGCTTTTGAATCACTGCTTCCCATGCATTGAGCCACCTAGGAGGGTTTCATGTAACCACATACAATAAGGAGTTGTTCTTCTCCAGGACGGCCTCTCCTAAGGGGGACAATAGTACATCTTATTCTCTCATGGTGGGCTTGTTCCTCCCTGTCCTCGCCCCATATCACCCTCACTCTTTTGAAGCAGAGACTATGTGTACATTCTTTGAATTATGCTTAAAATCAGTCATTCTCAGGGTGAAAGCAGATTTCTCTTGAGGATATGGCTATTTAGATTGTGCTACTGGCTTTGTCTCATAAAGAGAAACAGTTAGTTAAGGTTGTGCACATATCTGTTTCAGTTCCACGTATTAGGAAGACCATGCCGTCTTACCTGCAGCTCTGCTACCACCTCCTGGCCACCTTTAGAATAACAGCTTTTCAGCTCTTGCTAAGTAGCTTCTGTTTTTCTTGGACATCATTACTTTATACTTGGCATTTCTTTCTCATTTTCCTTCCCCTCATATTCTCACCACTACTCTTCTAGACTTTAATTATAATATTTAATTTGCTCTTATAGATTCATATGGCAAAGCCTAGAATGTATTTTCATTATAGAGCTGGCCAAGTCAGAAAAACCAACCATACCAGTTATTTGGGATCACACACACATGAGCGCTCTCACACACATGAGCGCTCACACACACATACACACACGCTCTCACAAAAAGGCAATTAGCCAATTGCACTTTTCTGCCAGTTAAGCAGGCACTTGGTATCCATAGGCAATGCACCAGCTAGTCCCACCATGCTTAAATTAGCCAGGCCAGCAGCATCCTTCACCTGGCCAGCATTCCCATGTGTATTATTTGTCTATTCTTGCATTGGTATAAAGAAATACCTGAGACTAGGTAGTTTCTAAAGTAAAGAGGTTTAATTGGCTCACAATTCTGCGGGTTGTACAGGAAGCATAGTGGCTTCTGCTTCTAGGGAGGCCTCAGGAAACTTACAATCATGGTGGAAGGCAAAGGGGAAGCAAACGCATTTTACATAGTGGGAGAAGAAAGGAAGAGAGAGAGGGGAGAAGTGCTACACCAGAGCTCGTGAAAACCCTGTCATGAGAACAGCACTATAGGAATGGTGCTAAAGCATTAAAAGCTGCCTCCATGATCCAATCACCTCCCACAAAGACCCATCTCCAGCATTGGGTCTTTCTCTTTCTTTTTCTTTCTCTTCTTTCTTTCTTTCTTCTTTCTTTCTTTCTTTTCTTTCTTCTTCTTTCTTTCTTCTTTCCTTTCTTTCTTTCTTTCTTTCTTTTCTTTCTTTCTTTCCTTTCTTCTTTCTTTCTTCCTTTTCTTCTTTCTTTTTCTTTCTTTCTTTCTCTTTCTTTCTTTCCTTTCTTTCTTTCTTTCTTTTTTTTTCTTTCTTTCTTTCTTTCTTTCTTTCTTTCTTCTTTCTTTCTCTTTTTTCTTCTTTCTTTTCTTCTCTTTCTTTCTTTCTTTCTTCTCTCTTCTCTCTTTCCTTTCTTTTGAGAAAGATCTCCAGACTCTTAGGCTCCAAGCAATCCTCCCAACTCAACCTCCCTGGTAATTGGGAGAAAAGTGCACACCACCATGCCTGGGTAAATTTTTTTGAGAGAGACGGGGTTTCATTTCCCTGTATTGCTTGCCCAGGCTTGCCTAGAACTACTGAGCTCTAATGATCCACCTGCCTCTGCCTCCCAAAGGGCTGAAATTACAGGTGTGACCCTCCATGCCTGGTCCAGATTTGGGTGGGGACAACAGATCCAAACCATATCACCATGGTAGCCATGGTTTCATGATCAAAAGAAATATTAAATACCATAGCAAATACCATACCAGGATTAAATACCATATTCGGTGAATTCCTGCCTTTATCTTTTAAATCATTTCCATGATAGATATTAATTTCATTTTAATGTTTTTGATTATTATTGTTTGTTTATCAGTAGAAGCTAGCATTACTACTTTCCAATATGAAGAATGATTTATTTAAAAAGCAGAAATTTAAGGAGATACTTTTACTTTTTAGCCTACTTTTTTTTTTCCAGTAAAAGAGTATTTTGGGGCCCACTGACCTCTCATTTTATGCCATTGAACTATGTAACCACTTTAGATCATTGGTTTGGATTAGAGATGGTAAAATTTTTTTTTTCTAAAAGCAAAGTGTGTCTTGGTACATATAAGGTTTATGTCATTGGGCAGATTTTGAGAAAGTAAATGCGAAATTAAAACGCTTAATTCAATTTTCCTAGTTAACCAGATGATGGCAGCATATCCACATTTTGTCAACTGTGAACACAAGGAAAGGGGACTCGCCTCTACTTAGCACTGCTA
>NW_022096585.1:0-48263 GCF_006542625.1 Nomascus leucogenys | reverse complement strand
TTTTTTGGATCTTTGAAGTAGCAAAGGGTAGCGGAACTCCTTAATCCATACAGTGGTTATTTTGCTGTATGATGACTCTTGTATTTACTCCCTGAATTACCCTTTCCACTAAACAGTATTAATGAGACATTAGTAGGCTATAGAAAAAAATACTTCTGATCTACTTAGAAATATTCATGAGGTTTTCTCCTGGTGGATTCACATCAAATTTTGTTTTTTAAAACCCCAAATATTTTTATTTGATGATTCATAAGTAAGACGGAAGCTGGCAGGTGGAAATCGCCAGCAGGAAAATAAAATGCTTTGGCTAAGCCAACAACTGCTACTGTCCTCTTCTGTACGGACTCTCCTGCTGAAGACTCATGGAGGCTTATTTCAAGTCTTCTTTAGTTCATTGCCTGCGTGTTCAAATGGAGTTGGTACTGGGACTCACAGCTTTCTGTGCAAGAATGAGATTTGTACCTCTACAAATTTTCTACACCTTCTTCATCTAGTAAATACTTATGCTACAGGCCTCATCTCAAATCTATTACTATATGCAACTATTGTACATAAGCAAGCCATTTAAAAATGTTAAAGGAAGATATACATTGATATGGTTTGGCTGTGTTCCCACCCAAATCTCATCTTGAATCGTAGCTCCCATAATCCACATGTGTCCTGGGAGGGACCAAATAGAAGGTAATTAAATAATCTGGGTGGGTTTTTCCCGTGCCCTCAGGATAGTGAATAAGTCTCATGAAATCTGATGGTTTCATAATATAAAGGGCACTCTTTATATTATGCTGTCTTGCCTGCCACCATGTAAGATGGGCCTTTGCTCCTCCTTCGCCTTCTGCCATGATTGTGAGGCCTCTCCAGCCATGTGGAACTGTGAGTCCATTAAATCTCTTTTTCTTTATAAATTACCCAGTCTTGGATATTTCTTCATAGAAGTATGAAAATGGACTAATAGATACATATAGATACACATACATGTATACAAAAGCCATTTCAAGAGACTTTGCTTCCTGAAGTTTGTAAATGTAAATAAATTTATTGTACCATCGTTTAGGTTACTACGTTCCTCACTAACATAGAAACAATATCTAAAATGGGTACTTATGGGGCTATTAAAATATAGTATGAATATGGCTACTGGAAAATGTCAAAGATATATTTTAAGGCCACTACTCTACGTCTCTTGCTGTTCTCTTGTACACATTTGATATTGCAGAAAAGCCAAAACTTTGGACTCCTTTGATTAAAGGCAAGGTCAAGTAATCCTGCTGGTTCTACCTCTCCTCCCATTTCTTAAGTGAAAGGATGTAGTCATATAAGATGCTGTTTAGTAAAATGGTGCCGTGAATTCAGCATGAAATGTCTGGGCAAGTGTTTTTTAAGTTCTTACCTACATACTATATTTCTCTTCCCCCTTTTCCCTCCTCAACCTCAATCCCCATCACCCAGTGTTTCATAAGGTTTTACTTTCTGTAGCTTATACTGTAAAACCAGAAGTTCCCTTCCTCCTCTCCCAAGTATAACCTTGTCTAATAATATTAATTGCACTTTCCCTAACTATACATACCTCCCTGGAGATTTTGAACTGTAATTCTTTCTCTCCTCCATCTTCCTTGAGCATGTTTCATCTAGTGGAATATTCGGTGGCAAAGCTCTCATTCTGGAAAAAGTTTAGCCATGAAAGCATAGAAGAAATAAGCCAACAATGGTAAACATACTTAATGCATGTAGTTAAGTCTTCTAAACATGTCTCTTGAATGATGTCACATTTTGCTTTTTCAAACTAGGAATCAACAAAATGGAGAAACATTTGAGGTTTGTTAAGAAATTTCCCTTCTAAGAACTAAGATATTTTTAAATAAAGAAGATCATAGTGGGCCATAAATGATGTGCCTTTCTAGGATCCCAAAATGTTTTATTGATTGAATTATATAGAGAGATTTAATGGAACCGTGGTTGGAAAATGCTTTTAAAGTCTTTGATCACTGGGATATCAATGGAACAAATGAGTTAAAACATTTTCAGAATTTCATCATTTACCTAGGTAACAGGGTTGGGGGTAAATGGCGAGAGAGAAGGGGAGGGCCAGGGCATTAATGAATAGTACTCCATGTAAAAATAATTGACTAATAACATCTGTACTATTTAAATTAACAGGCTGGCATATATTGTTGTGCAGGCTTTGCATTGCCCAATTCTTGGCAGGGGGGGCATTCACATTTGTAGTCATTATGGGTTCCTCTATTTATAATGTCAATTTTCTAGCAGATGTTGGTATATTGCCTTGAGAAACTGTTAGATTCCTCTAATTTTTGCAAAGATGCCTTTGGAAAGTTGAAAGATTACCCAATTACTATTAGAGAATCTTGCTACCAATACATACTTGTCTTGTATAATTTGGACAAAACATAATATTCCTGAATCTTAGATTCCTTGTTTGTAAAATGTTTAAAATATATCTAAATGTAAGAATTGTTGTAGCTTTTTAATTTTATTTTATTTTTATTATTATACTTTAGGTTTTAGGGTACATGTGCACAATGTGCAGGTTTGTTACATATGTATCCATGTGCCATGTTGTTTTGCTGCACCCATTAACTCGTCATTTAGCATTAGGTATATCTCCTAATGCTGTCCCTCCCCCCTCCCCCCACCCCCAAAAAAACAAAACAAAACAAAACAACAAAGAATTGTTGTAGCATATATATGTGAGTATATGAATGTGGCCGTCACAGCAGCTGTAAGTGGAAGATATTATAAATATTGTTAAAACATTCTAATGTTTTATTTTAAGCTGATAGTTTTTCTTTATGCTGACTTTACAATGAGTTTTAAACATATACTTGAGTTTATTATTTGTATATAACTACTGATGGAAATCTGATGAAAAACACTAATGGTAGTTTATAAAAGATTTTTTTCAATATGAACTTTTTGTTTCCATTGTGAGAAATTGAATTTCAAAATGTAATTATTAAATGTATGCCTGAGTTTCAAATGTTTTTCTATATTCAGCTAATCAAAAATATTATAATGTAGTAATAGTTAAATGTCATGTTCACCTTATTAGAAAGAATGCCTTCAAATCAATATTATCATGATTACCATTTATTTAACATCTTCAGTATGCAGGGCATTTCTAAAATCTGTAGAAATTAATTTTCTCTAAATGCAACAAGTTTTATGACCGACACTCACTGTCTATAAAAGATGACTTGGTTGGCAGAAGAGGACACAGTTTCTTCAGACCTTCCAGCCCCAGTCAACCCTGGTGACATTGCATATCAGGTAAACCCCCAATCCCTGGCCACATTTGATTGGTCCAAGATGGAATGTGACCCAAGCTGAGACAATCAGACTCGGTCTCTTGATAATTTAAACTCAGAGCCCCAGTGACTGAATTAGGCAATAATGGATATTCTACCTATACGTTAGAGAGAGTTGGAGACAGGAGAATCAACTCACTTGAAAGCTGCCGTTATGGAGAAACGAAAAAAACTGCTTTGTAGAAGATAGCCTAGAAAAGTAGAGAAGTTGCCTGAGAGAGGGACGAATCAGCTTTAAGAGTTTTCATTTCTTTGTTAGGGCCTAAATATACTTTCTGTATTTGGTAACTCTAAGATAACCTTGTACTGTCTTCTAAATTCCCCCTTCCACTTGAACTTGAATGGTGGATTTCTATTACTTTCAAATGAAAAGTACTTAAGATATTAGTCTTGTTTCAAGGAAGATTTAATACGGTTATTTCCTGAACAACAACAACAAAAGCTTTTGTTGAGCCACTGTCCTTCCAGTGAGACACACACACACACACACACACACACACACACACACACACACACACACAGTCTTTCCAGATCATTGAAGAGGATCATGGATGCAGGTACCACTTTCTTTTTCTTTTCTTTCTTTCTTTTTTTTTTTTTTTTGAGGCGGAGTCTCGCTCTGTCGCCCAGGCTGGAGTGCAGTGGCACAATCTCGGCTCACTGCAACCTGCGCCTCCCGCGTTCACACCATTCTCCTGCCTCAGCCTCCTGAGTAGCTGGGACTACAGGCGCCTGCCACCATGCCTGGCTAATTTTTTGTATTTTTAGTAGAGACGGGGTGTGTTATTCAGGATGGTCTCGATTTCCTGACCTCGTGATCCGCCCGCCTCGGTCTCCCAAAGTGCTGGGATTTAAAGGCCTGAGCCACCGCGCCCGGCCCTGGCAGGTACCACTGTCTTTCCTCTTTCTTGCGTACGAATATGAATGAAACTGATTCCATCATTTAGGAGATGAACGTTCAGTGAATATCTTTCTAGTGGCTTCTGGTTCTTCCCAACATGCAGTTTGGAAGACCATTAGGAATAATTTCTAGCCATTTTAGATGCATGTGATTTCCGCTGGATAAGGAACTAGAAAATAGGATGATGGTGACATTTTCCCAGAGTTACCTAGAATAGGTCTTGTGTGGCAGTCTTTATAAGGCACATGATAAAGCTTCATAATTTTGCTGAGTAGAAAAATTAGTGTGAAGAATGTCTTTTACATCCATAAGAATCGAAAATTTAGAAATGATAATTCTCTTCTGGATTATATCGTATTTTGTGGGATTCATTATGTTTTTTTTCCTTTATTAATTAATGAGGCAATTGGTCAAATCTGGTAGTATAACACTGAGCGTTCCAGCACACTGTGGAATCTACCTTGCTATCCTTGTGGGAAATTTCTTAAGGTTAAAAATTTGGTGATGGGAATAATAAAATTAGGAAGACTTTTAATAACAAAATTGTAGACAACGGTTCTAGAAGGCTGAATCCTACAAATAAAATAGATCTTGGCACTTCTTGGAATTCATAGAGAAAAACACTGGCTGCCATGATAAATAGTGTAAGATGGTGATTTCATTGTGTACGATCGCTGATCAAAACCATACACTATAAAGGTCATATACTGGGTGATCATTTGATTATCCTGTGTCTGAGGATACTCATTTGTCCCCTGTAAAATGAAATATGAATTGTGCATGTGGTGGTCATTTAACCTATCACTAAATGCAGCTAATTCTGGATAAAAGAGAGCAGCTGTTTGACATATGCCCCCAGACTTACTGAGGCAGGAAGCAGGACTTGGGTTATCCAACTGAAATAGTCAACTAGTCTTTTCTTGTGGTTTGGGTTATAATATGCTGTGCCTTTATTTCCACAAAACAGCCTCATTGTGTTGAGATTGTTTGCCATTTCCTTTCTAGTAAGCCTCATGGTAATGGCATATTATTTTTAATGGGACTTTCAGGACACCAATCAAATTTTGTAAATTATATTTTAATACTTTGGGTTTCCTTGCCTTCATGAAAAGAGAGAGAACCTAAGGAAATTTGGGGAAAAAGTGAAATTTTTCCATTATAAAGACTGTTGAAAGATGAGTAAATTTATAAAATGGTTTGAGGAGGTAAAAAATAACTGATTTAACAATGTTGTAACACAAGAAAATGTTGAAGACAGAAACAAGCATGGAACAATTAAGTGGAGAGAGATTCTGTGTACTTCATGAAAACAACAATGAAAATGTAACTCAGTATTATAAAGAAAAATTAATGCTTTATAGCCATGACCACATAACATCATTGAGTTCCCTAAAAATATTTCAGTATCCCTACCTTGTTAATTCACATTGCAAACTATTACTAACTTAACTATGTGGCGGTAAAATATTGAAATTACAGAGGAATTTTAACAAAAGGCAATATTATATCTTCCAAATACAGAATAATTCACATTCCTGCAACAGGGCCCCTAATAACTAGAAGTCCTGACAGACCTTCAGTAAAGACCAAGAAATGATCAACCATAGTCAGAATCATATTTATATACAAACAATGCTTCTTAAAGTACTTGATCACAATTTGTCTATTTAAGTAGTTTGATCAACACCCTGTATTTATGCAGTCTTGTTCAAAACTGTGATTTGTATGATCAAACATTGTATGGAGTATAAAGTTAAGCATAAGTTCATACCATATAAAGTTTCAGTTAGTGGAGGTAAATTATTGGGGCATTGCATTAGTTCAGTCCAAGCCAACAGGCAGAAGAAATAGTTGTCAAGGAGAAAGAAAAAAGATAACTTGTTGATTTGTTCAAGGTCATTGAGTAGGTTGGTAATTAAGGTTATTCTTGATCTCTGCTTCTGGTTCTCCAAGAGTGCCGTTCTGACCTATCATCACCATAAAGCCTCCCTATAGTTGACCTCACCCTACAGTTGAGCAATCCTTTTGCTCTCCATAAGTATAGAATGCTGATTGTAATTTGCTACTAGATATATTAAGAGGTCAATTTTATTTCGGTTTTTCTAGCTCCACAAGTATATTTGAATACTACAGAGGTATATTCCTTCTGATAATCACTAGGGGTAGAGAATATATCAAATTACAATAATTAAAGATTTAGATGTTAAAAGTTGGGGGTATTGATAAGAGGAAGAGACTATACTCTGATTTTTAAAAAGAGAAAAAATGAAAGAGATATAAGGAAAGGAAAAAAGAGAAAGCAAGCAAGTAATCAAGCACAAAGTCATGACAAAAGTGAAAATAAATTTATTTTGCTGGTTAAAAATTAACAGGTATCATAAAACCAATGACAGTCTTCTTTGATAATGTATCAACTCAAACCCAATAGAAGTAGTTGAACAGGTCACACTTCTGCTTTTTTTTTTTTTTTTTTTTTTTTTTTTTGCCCTTTTATGTAATGCCATTCTTTCATTGTGATGGTGTTACCTGTAGTTGAAAAAAATTTATGGCTAAATAAACTAATTAATGTTAACAACCATTTTGTCATGTGAAGGGTGAGGATTGTAAATAAACATCAAAAGGAGTAATTGTTCTTTAGATGACGTCTGTTTATAATAGGAGGCATGAGTTATGCAATGCATCTCAAATAAAAGATCTTTTATTACCATCATTGCACATTACCTGAGTTACTTATACAACCAATGTAAAGTTAGATAAGTGGAGAGAAATAGTCCATACTGGGGATGGGCGCAGTGGCTCACTCCTGTAATCCCAGCACTTTGGGAGGCCGAGGCAGACAGATCACCTGAGGTCAGGAGTTCAAGACCAGCTTGGCCAACATGGTGAAACCCCATCTCTACTAAAAATACAAAAATTAGCCGGGCATGGTAATGGGTGCCTGTAATCCCAGCTACTCGGGAGGCTGAGGCAGGAGAATTGCTTGAACCCGGGAGGCGAAGTTTGCAGTGAGCCAAGATCGCTCCACTGCACTCCAGTCTGGACAACAGAGCAAGACTCCATCTCAAAAACAAACAAACAAACAAAAACAGAGATAGTCCATAGTCCACAATGGGTCTTAGAGGATAATGCATTCTGAGCTACCATTTCAAATAAAAAAAAAATTCTTAACGTTTCCAAAGACATTGATCCATGTTTGACTACAGCCAAAAATGCCAGCATAATACCAGGTATAACCAGGATTTAAAATAAAACTAAAAACATGTGCACACACACACTTGTAATGAGGGAATTATACAGAAAATTCATATAATCACTTCTAACTTGAGTATTGTATGACATTGCTAAAATTTTAAAGAATATGTTTACTTCTTTTTTACTGTTAGTCTTGCTAGATAATTGGCAAGATAATAATATTTTTAATTTGAATATATGTCATTAAACATAACATTTCCAGAAACTTTTGCTAAGGAAAGAAGATGAGTATAAATGTTTATGGCATGTAAGACAGTGACTCTAAGGTTAATAGGCAAATCAAGTTGCTGTAGGAAAGGAGAATGTTACATTTGTTTTGTTTAAACCACTAAATTGGTGGTAATTTGTTATAGCAGCAAAGATAACTAATATATATCTCAGTCATAACATTCTTTACCTCACTTTTTCCAGCTTTTAAAGGGGCCACATCCTGCTTGGTTGTGACGTCCTTCACCCTAACATCAAAGACAGCAACGTGGTTAAATCCTTATCATATCACATAATCCTGAACTCACTTCTGTCATTACAACTTATTTCTCTGACATCAGTTCTTATGCTCCTCTCTCTTCTACTTTTAAGGGTCTTGTGTGAATAAATACAGAAATAATCACTTCCCCTATTTTAAGGAAGAAATTTGATAATCCATCTGCTACCTTAATTTCCCTTTGCATATACTATAACATATTTCACAAGTCCTGGGGATTAGATGTAAGACATCGTTAGGAAGTCATTGTTTCTGCCTACCACAGAATATATTGGGCAAATAGTTACCAAAAAAGCTGCTATAAAGTTAATAGTAATCCTGGCAAATTGTGTTTAAATCAAAAATATATTAGTAAGGAAAGGGAGAAACTACAAAATGTAAAATCATACCAAGAAGATATGCAATGTGATTGTCAATAAGAAGTAAAGCCAAGACTTGGAGCTAGGTTTGTGTCTACTGGTCCAATGTTCCTACGAAACAAAAACTCTAAAGAACACAGACCAATAAAACTTTACTTGAAGCCCACTGTACAAAATAACTGAGTAAATTTCTTGCCCAAAATGAAATAATAATTATAACCTACACCATAGGGCTATTGTAAAAAATTACCTTAGGATTGAGACACACTGCAGCTATCATATAAATGTTAAATAAAAATAATGTTTCCTGTATCCTTACTAGGGTTGGGCAAATCCAGATGTATATCATACTTTTCACGTATTTCAAAATATTTTCAAATGTTTGGTTTGGGTTCAACAAAAACCTCAAGTACAAAAAAAAATAGAAGGAGATTATCTTTTGAGATGGAGTCTTGCTTTGATCCCAAGTAGAGTGCAGTGGCGTGATCTCGGCTCACTGCAAGTCATATCCCGGGTTAGCACCATTTTCCTGCCTCAGCCTCCCAAGTATGTGGGACCTACAGGTGCCTTGCCGCACACCATCAGCAATTTTTATATTTTTTAGTAGAGACGGGGTTTCACCGGTGTTAGTCAGGATGGTCTCTATCTCCTCAGGCCTCCCAAAGTGCTGGGCATTACAGGCGTGAGCCACGCGCCCGGCTGAAATGATATATTATATTTTTAAAGAACTAGGAAAAACAAGCTGAAGCTAGCCACTGTATTTAAAGCTATTTATTCCTTTCATTGGTGACTATCACATTATGTACATTTTTTCCCTTTGTTGCAAACTTACAAATTCATATTATTCCCTTTTTTAGTATATTTTATGTACTAACTTTCTTAGTCATTTAAAAAGTTTTTTCTGATAATATAATAGTGATATCTTTATTATCAATTAATGGAATATGTCATACTAATTGATTTTTCAGGCAGTTGACAGAACAGCAAGTTATAAATATTTTAACCATTTGAGTATTCTTTCTAAAATTAGTAATAGTTCCCTACTGAAAAGGATATACTGATAAAATACAACTTTTATCATGTGGGCTAAAAAGATTATGAAGTTGCAATGGTCTATTTTGTTGTCATTTGACTTTTGGAGTTTATTTAACTTTCCCAGTTTTGTGTCGTATCTACATACATAGGTGGATATTCCATCAAGGGCAGGGATTAGTACTCTCTGAGTTCAGCATGTGCTACTGCACATAGTAAGTGGGATGGTAAATGTGAGTTATATATTATGAGCTAAATTGTGTCCCTGAAATTCATTATGTTGAAATCTTAACCCCCAGTACACAAAATGTGACTGTATTTGGAAATAGGGTCTTTAAAGAGGTAATTAAGTTAAAAAGAGGTCATTAAAGGTGAGCTCTAATCAGTTAGTGACTGGTGCACTCTTAAAAAGAGGAAATTTGGACACAGACACATACAGAAGGAAGATGATCTGAAGAATCTCAGGGAAAAGTGGTCATATGATCTTTCGATCTCAACCTTCTAGGCCTCCAGAAACCAGGGAGAACAAATTTCTGTTGTTTAAATCAATCACCCAATCTGTTGATACTTTGTTATGACAACCCCTAGAAAGTACTGATAGAATGATAATCTTATGTTGCCCTATGAGAGAACAAAGTTTGCCAAACAGAACCTGATGTTTTTTATTATTCTTATGTCGCCCTTTCTTCCTTCTTCCTTCTTTCCTTCCTTCCTTTCCTCCCTACCTTCCCTCCCTCCTTCCCTCCCTCCTCTCCCTCCCTCCTTCCTTCCTTCCTTCCTTTCTTTTTGTCTTGTAGCCTTCTTCGTAGGTCTCAAAGTATCAACTATGACCTATTACTTAAAAGTGCTTGAGTACTGGAATATTCACTTGATTACAATAATTAAAACTCCAAAGTCTTGTGTGGTTGTTTTTATTTCTGCATTTCAAGTTGTAATTTTGAGCTTTTTTTGGGAAGGGTTCTGAGTGACTGGAGTATATTAGCAGCAGAGTTCTTATTTTGAAACTTCTTTCTGTACTAACGTTATGACTTTGTCACTTCTGTATCAAAGGAGCACTGGTGATTATACATCTTATTAGGGAGCTGTGGGATTCAAATGAAAATACTGCATGTGAAAAATCACTTTGCACATTAGCATGTAACACAAAAATTCATCATCGTAACTAGAAATCTGGCCTACCTGGAAATATCTGTTGACAAGTAAGGATTTTGTTGTACCAGTCCGGTTTATTGTTAACCAAAATAAAATTATTTAAAACGACTGATAGATGTAAGCCCTATGTTGAATCAGAACATACATCAAATGGTATGTAGTTCATTTCTTTGAAAATGGAAGATGACTGGCCGGGGCGCGGTGGCTCACGCTTGTAATCCCAGCACTTTGGGAGGCCGAGGCGGGCGGATCACGAGGTCAGGAGATCGAGACCACGGTGAAACCCTGTCTCTATAAAAATACAAAAAATTAGCGGGCGTGGTGGCGGGCGCCTGTAGTCCCAGCTACTTGGAGAGGCTGAGGCAGGAGAATGGCGTGAACCCGGGAGGCGGAGCTTGCAGTGAGCCGAGATCGCGCCACTGCACTCCAGCCTGGGCGACAGAGCGAGACTCCGTCTCAAAAAAAAAAAAAAAAAAAAAAAAAAGAAAATGGAAGATGACAAGGAGAAGTTCTAAATTCATGTTGTGAAGGATTGCCTGTAGTTTCTTTGGAATTTTTTGAAAAGCTAAAAAGATAAAATTTTTTCTTTTCTCTTTTAATAATTTTGAATTATATTTTTTCCCTCATTAAACTTTATGTTTTTATTTATCTTTGATTAGTTAGCATGACATACCTTTTTGTTGTTGTTTTGTTTCTTTGAGTCTTGCTCTTGTCACCCAGGCTGGGAGTGCAGTGGCTCAATCTCGGCTCACTGCAAACTTGGCTGCCCTGGTTCAAGCTTCTCCTGCCTCAGTCTCCTGAGTAGCTGGGATTACAGGTGCCTGCCACCACGGCCGGCTAATTTTGTGCTTTTTAGTAGAATGGGGTTTTGCCATGTTGGCCAGGCTGGTCTCGAGCTCCTGACCTCAGGTGATCCGCCCGCCTTGGCCTCCCAAAGTGCTGGGATTACAGGTGTGAGCCACTGCGCTCGGCCAGCCTGACATATCTTTAAAAAATTTTTTTTAAGAGATTAGGTGTTGCTCTCTGCCAGACTGGAGTGCAGTGGCATCATCACAGGTCACTGAATCCTTGAAATCCTGGGCTCAAGAGATCCTCCTGCCTCAGCCAGCTGAGTAGTTGGGATCACAGGTGTGCACACCACCACCACGCCTGTCTAATTTTCTATTTTTGTTGTTGTTGTTTTTTGTTTTAGAGACTGGGTCCAACTGTCTTGCCCAGGCTGGTCTCAAACTCCTGGGCTCAAGCGGTCCTCCTGCCTCGGTGCCTCCATGTGCTGGGATTACAATTGTGAGCCACTGCACTTGACCTGATGTATCATTTTTTAATCCTCTTGATTTTTTAAAAAGTTTTTAATTGTTAAATTGTGGATAAAATTGTATACATTTATCATGTACAACATGATGTTTTGAAGTATATATACACTGTAGAATAATCAAGAGATATTCTACAGTGGTTCATTTGACCACAAATTTATAAAAGTTCAAATGGAATTTTTACTAACAATGGTTAGTTTAGATTTTATTTAATTTGTTGACATATAAGTATTAGATATGACTCAAACGTATGTTGCCTAATGTATCTATTTTCTCTTTTATCAGTTATGTTTTATGAAGCAATTTGAAAATAAATAAATTAGCCCCAAACTATATACCCAGTGATACCCAGTTTTAAATGCAATTATTTTCAAATGTGTGGTGGGTATGACACCCAATAGCTGCTGGTTAGCAGCAGCCTCATGGTAATTAATGCAGCTAGTTTATTTGCCAGATTTGTCAGCCACTTCATTATTGTTTACTTGTAAAATTCAGTATGGTGCTTTGAAAAAGGTACAGTATTTATTTTTAGATTAGTTTATGTTCCCAATAACTTTTCAACATATTCCTATCTCTTCTTTTTCATGCTAGTTCATGTACATGTCACACCTCGTGTTAGATCCTCACACTCTGGGTTATGTTCTAAACCCTCTCGGTGAACATAAGCTTGATAGGATGAGAAGCTGGCCCTTTTAAAGGACCAAAACCTTAAAAATGACATCAGTCTCTACAGAAACAAAAGGCCTCTTAGTAAAACTTGAGGATGCAAATTCACGTCAAAAGTCTCCTTCAAGCTCCTTCAAGTTAGATTTACTTTGGTAATCTTCAGATTTGGGATTTTTAACACCTGTTTTAGAATCTGAAATGTGAGGAGTAGGATGTGTGTTGTTTTTTTTCTTTTATCTTTCTTACTTTTTTGTGATAAAATATACATAATGTAAAATTTACTGTTTTAGCCATATCTTTTTATTAAGTTGCTGTTTTCTTCAAATTTTCTGTACTATTTAAAAAAATTTTATCTAAAAAAATCTTTATCTAAATGAAAAACACAGCCTATTCTTTAATCCAGTTAGGTCCCAGGAGATGCTGCTATAAAGACCCAATGTTCCTTTCCTTGTGATCTGGTAAGACCTGCAGAATCGTATAGAGGATTTCAGCTGCAATCTTTGTATTGTGAACTCGGCCAATAAATTGCTCCATGCTCCAAACAGATGTTTCCCTTTTAGGTTATTGCACCACTTGTGGACTGTTTTCCTTCCCTAGAGGAAATATCAGTATGGTCGTAAACGAGAAAGCTTCTTCTGAGCATCCAAGAACAGGAGTGGCAGCAGCAGTAGCAGGGAGTGAACGTGGAAAGTGGAGATACATGTTTTCATGAATTTGCAACGCATCCCGCATTTTAATTTCCTCTTTTTTATGCCATTTCTTATTTCAGAGGTCACTTGATATGTTATGAGAGTGAATATTTTTATTTTTATCTTTAAAAATACTTCTTTGCTGATTTATTTAACATGTTTAATACAGCAGAGCTTGAGACGGGCCTGGAGAGCTTGAGACAAGGGCCAGAAGCCTCCCCAATTTACAGCGTAGCATATTTTGAAGAGTCCCTCCTAAACTGTGCTAGAAGACAGACATTTTAGATTCTCACTCTTAAAAAGTTAGACTTTTCATGACAGAGAAAGAGGTACTTACTAAAAGAATATTATTCTCTGAAAAAGAACAAGATCTGCTAATTCACTGAAAGAGTAAAATGTCAAAAACATCTTATATTTCCTTTGTAGTGTTTTGCTTTCCATGAAAAATGATTAAACGAGTCCTCTTTCTGTAGAAAATAAGTCACAGCCTAATACAAATGTGAGTTCCTGTTTGCAGATGGTGGTGTTATTTTTATGGCATGTGCGATCACAGTTGCAGGCACATTTTATTTCCTTTCAAGCATGATGTTGCCATACCTATGCCTTGAAAACATAACGTCTCTATCTTTACTGACTGAACTGACTACCACAAAAACTTTACATGCCAGTGTGAATGGGGAGCGGGAGTGTGAAGCGGGGGAGGGCAAAATGTGGGAAATGGAAAGGCATTTTACCTAAATTTACCAAAGTATGACCATGAGTACATTCTTTTTTAAAGCATCATTTATATCTCCTTCAGAAAACTGTCCCAAGACTGAAAAATCAAAGAATTTTATTATATTATCTTTTATAATATAAATTTACTTTAATAAAATTTAATAATCTAAATATTATTTTTTATAATATAAATTTTATTTAGTTTTGTTTTTTGGCCAACTGAAGGAAAGTTTACAAATTTTTCATTCAATTTGTGATAATTTTTTGGAATGCCACCAATATTCAAGACTCTAGATTTACTTACAGGCCTACCTGGTGACTGAAAACCCAGTTTAAGTTGTTAGTGCAGCCTGGGCAACATGGCGAAACCCTGTCTCTACAAAATAAAGCAAAAAAAAAAAAGCAAAATTAGCCAAATGCGATGATGCATGCCTGTAGCCCCAGCTACTTGGGGATGCTGAGGTGGGAAGAACCATGAGCCTGGGAGATTGAGGCTGCAGTGAGTTGAGATCATGCCATTGCACTCCAGCCTGGGCAACAGAGTGAGGCCATGTCTCAAAAAAAAAAAAAAAGTTAGTGAACAAAAATGAATCAGAAATTCAATAATTCAGAATTATATTCTTCTTTTTCTTTTTTCTATTTTTTTCATTAAAAATCCAAAGCATGGTTTTTAGAGGAAGGAAGGGAGTCAGACACAATAAAACTTATTTTAGATCTTATTTGGGAGGAAGAAAGAGTGAGGTTTCTGAAACTGTAATTTTTCTGTGCAATGAACAGTCTAAAAGGATGATGGTATGATTAAATGGATGAAATTCTTTATGTATTACACTTGCCTTATCCTTACGTTTTCTAAAATTGCTACCATCTCTTTTTAAATCTACTAATGCATATAGGATATACAGAAAATTGATTCAAGCTTAAAATGATAGACTAGAAATGAGCCAGAAAAGAGAGATGGGTTGTTGGAATCAGATGGGTGATTCAGAACTCTACTAATCAATCAGTCTGTCAATCAATTATTTAGTTGATTAATACATACATTAAGCAAAATTTACATTGCCTCCTATGAGTCTGGTGTGATGCTGGACATACATGGTGAACAGGTGTGATTGTTGTGTTCAACTACATAGTATGCACAAGGCCCACATTAAACCATTTATGGATGTTTTCTCCTCCAAGCCTCAATACCATATCATGAAGAGAGGATTATTGAGCCATTTCATAAATAAGGAGCTTGAGCTTAGCTCAAGTTAGAGCAGGTAATAGGGAGCTAAGCTAGGTTTTTACCACAGTCTGGCTGTCTTAACTTCAAAACCTCAGGTTCGTTTTACACCTCCTTTGTCTCATTATCTAAAGAAGTGAATTACTAAGCCTTATTGATAAGATGTCTTCAGAGAGGCAGCATAATGTCATGGTTAACATAACATGTACAGGCTCCAAGGTTGGCTTACTGGGTCAAATTCATGCTTTTCTATTTTAGGGCTGTGACCAAGTTATTGAACTTTCTATTCCTCTCTTTCCTGTTCAATAGAATGGGAACGTTAATAATGTCTACTTCCTTGAATGGGAATAATAATTGAACAAGGAGTAAATAAGTCAATAGTTAAGAACACATATTTTGGAGTTAGATGCTGGGGTTTCATTTCAAGCTCTATCACCAATTAGCTAGGTGACCACAAAAGTCACTTTAATCTCTGAGTATTAATGTGTCAATATATTGCTAGGCATATAGTGCTGCAAGTGTAAGTTATTTTACAGATGTATATATATGCTGTGGTTTGAATGGTCCCCCAAATTCAAGTGTTGAGACTCAATCCTTATTGAAAGGTGGGGCCTTTTGAGAAGTGATTAATGGACTAGTGCCTTATAAAAAACCTGGAGGGGACTAGCTTAGGCCGTTTTTACTCTTCTGCTCTTCTGCCATGTGAGGGCACAGTGTTTGTCCTTCCATTTTTCTACCTTGTGAGGACACAGCAAGAATGCCCCCACCGGACACCAATGCTGGCACCTTGATCTTGAACTTCCCAGCCTGCAGAACTGAAAGAAATAAGATTCTGTTATGTATAAATTACCCAGTCTGTGGTATTTTGTCATGGCGGCACAAATGGACTAAGACAATATATAATTTTAAAAATATTAATCTTAAAAGATTAGGGTGGGGTGGCCAGCTTCTTCATGCACTATGCCACTGGCACACCTGATCCAACCAATCTTTCGTACTCTATGTAAAACACCACCTCCTCAAGGTCATCTATAAACCTCCTGCACTTCACTGTGGAAGCAGCAACCCATTTTCTCTTTTCCTTTTATTTATTTTTATTTATTTATTTTTTTTGAGATGAGTCATGCACTGTCACCCAGGCTGGAGCACAGTGGCATCATCTCAACTCATTGCAACCTCCACCTTCCAGGTTCAAGTGATTCTCCTGCCTCGGCCTGCTGTGTAGCTGGGATTGCAGGTATGTACCACTATACCCAGCTAATTTTTGTATTTTTAGTGGAGACGGGGTTTCACTATGTTGGCCAAGCTGATCTTGAACTCCTGACCTCAGGTGATCCACCCATCTCAGCCTCCCAAAGTGCTGGGATTACAGGGTGAGCCACCGTGCCTGGCCAGCAGCCCATTTCTCTAGGACTCCTGTCTGCGCAGAGAGCTCTTCTCTTTCTTTCGCCTGTTAAACTTCTGCTCTGAACCTGAAAAAAAAATGTTATTCTTCAACTTATTTTTAATCTATTGTAGAACACCCATTTTTTCAGTGAGGACTTTTTTTTTTTCTCATTTTAGGACAGAGATTAAGATTAACCTTTTAACAGTCTCCTATTTTTTCTATATTTGTGCTCTGGTTTCTATTATCATACTACTATTCTAGGTTGAACTTTTAATCAACTCTTGCATAAACTGTTGAAATAGCCTGGTCTCCTGCCTTGGTTTTTCTTCCCCTGAATCTATACAGCATAGTACTGCCAAATTAGTCTTTTCAAACACGACTTTCATCATTAATAAGCTAAACAGAACTACTCACATGAGTCATGCTTTCCCATGTCATGAACCTTTTACCACTTCTTTGAATTGCTTTGAATCTCTACGTCTGTAATTGTAGAGAAAAAACTCTCATCTTTGTATTATACTCATGGAATATCTAGGAGTCAGAAGAGCGGTAAATGAGCTAGAGGCAAGAACGAGAACTGCCTTTATTTAGTAAAACATTTCAAGAAATGATTTTGATTACAGAAAGACATAAGAGCATGTCAAAGATGAGACAGAGAGATGAGTAGAGTTCAACATATATATATAAAGATGTGGGAAAGGTTGGAGAAAAAATACTCAAAGTGGGGAGGAAGGGAAATTATAGGCAAGAAAAGGGCTAAGCAATATAATGAACGTCTCAAGCTGTGTAAGAGATGACAATAGAATTGAGGAGGAGAGAAAACAATAAAAGGCTTTTAAGAACAGGATTATGGACTACAGTTAATAACAATGTATTGTATTCTTGAGGATTGCTAAAAGGTAGATTTTAAGTATTCTTACCACAGAAAATGCCAAGTATGTGAGGTAATACACATTGCATATGTTATTATCTCAATTTAGCCATTCTGCAATGTATTCTACAATTTCAAAACAACATCCAATACATGATAAATATATACAACTGTGTGTGTGTGTGTGTGTGTGTGTGTGGTGGGGACTGGGTTTCACCATGTTGATGGCTTTCTCAGAATCTTTTATTGTTTATTTTTTATTATACTTTAAGTTTTAGGGTACATGTGCACAACGTGCAGGTTAGTTACGTATGTATACATGTGCCATGTTGGTGTGGATTTAAAAATTTAAAGAATTTAAAAAAAACTGCTCTCTGATATTGAAGTTACACTGTGTGCTATAGTGTAACCCTCACTGTTATACCTTAAATATTTAGGAAATCTCTATTCTCCGTTTTAACAATTAAGGTCCTGGCAAGGGATAGTCACTCAAATTTGGTAACCAAGGAGAGTTTTAAAAGCGATTACATAAGAGATATCATCAGGATTTAGGAAAACAAAGAAGGGATAGTGCAATTGCCTAGACCTAAAGGGGTATAGAAAAGAAGCACTGACTAGAAGGAACCCAGAGAGAGCCTCTCTCTTAGATGGGAAGGCCATTCACCTGATATTGCAGGAGCTGTAGGTAGATAAACACAGGCAATTTGCAGCAATCCACCAAGAAGGGAGCTGAAAAAATTAACTCCTTTACGTTTCTTTACCCCCATACTCTGATCTTGCCAGCATCTTCCATTCACCAAACCCATCTGGAAATCAGTGGGCACGGGAGACCATTGAGCAGAACATACCTTTCAGACTCCCAGGTTACAAGACGAAGTGGATAAAGTGGAGAGTGATTTGGAGATGCAAACAGAAAACATCCAACACGTACAAATTGTGTGAGTTTTATTTGGGGAGATCAGAGAAAAGGAGGCATGTTCCATGTTTGGGTCAATACATGGTAGACAGAAGGAAGCAGCATCAAGAGTTAAGAAGCAAAACATGGAGAACTTGGCCAAACTGGAATTAGAAATAAATAGGCACAATGTAAAAACCCCATCAGAGGAGGCTCACTAATTTTCCTCTTCAATTTGAATGGGGATTTGATTCAATGTTGTTGGAATCTCAAAAGGTAGAGTGAATCAGCTATAATATGGGTTATTTGCTTATTTGTATACATATCTTGCTTTCTCTACTGTAAATCTCCCTAAAGATAAGAGAGACTGCCCACCTTTATTTCATCCCATACCCCCTAAGATAATGCCTTATATATAGTGTGTGTTCCAAAATTATATGCTAAATGGATTAATAAATGAATGCAATTTCCCTGCTCAGAAAACTTCCATGGCATCCTGAGATTGCCTTTCAATACCCTAATAGTATTGCTTCAATCCACCTTTTCAGGTACAATGCTATTTTGCTCTAGGTATTTGATTAGTTATTTTATTTTTTTCAATTTTGGAAGAGATGGGTATCTCATATATTGCCCAGGCTGATCTCAAGCTCCTGACCTCAAGTGATCCTCCCACCTTGGCCTCCCAAAAGACATGAGCTCAGCTTGATTAGTTATTATTATTATTATTAGCTACCTAGACATGCCTTGATTTTGATATCTCTTTGTCTTTTCTCATTTGGTTTCTACTCATTAACTCTCCAGACCTTATACATGCCTTTAAATGCAGCTCAATTTAACTTCAGAGATAAATCCACCACTGACCTTAGTTGCTGCCTCTCAACTTCATATTTGAAAACTTTACTGGTACTGTGGAATTAAAAATATTCAAAACTCTTGTCTCTCATTTATCACTTGAAGAAATCAAAACTTGGATAGGCTAAAATGATTTATTTGTTCAAGCTCTCTAGCTGACCCATCCTAATTACGACAGGTTTGGATGGTGTCTTTCCCTCAGTGTGGTGCTTTCTAATCAAGTATACCTAGATCCCTATGTAGTTCACACCTTTAATATTTTCCCCAAAGCTGATGAACTGCATGTGTTTACCCAAGATAGGGCTGCATGGCCCAACTTAAATACCAAATTTATATTAAGTCAGTGTGGTATTAATTGCACACACCTTTATCTTTCATTGATAAAAATGGGGAGGTAAATGATTTCATAAAGCATCCAGTCTGTAGTCATTGTTTGAAAAAAGAAAAAGAAAAGAGGTCCCGATGAAAAGTTTGGGAAGTACGGACTGCCCTGTTGTAAAGTGTGGAGAATATTTAAACTGAAAAGCACCTTAGAATAATTTGATCTAATTCTTTATTTTACCAGACAGATAAACTGTGGCAGGGAGGCTGAATACCATTGCCTTGATTTGTACAGAGATAATGTTAGAATTAATATCCAGGTGTCTAATTTTAGCCATATCCTTTGTGTTACTGTATCCTGCTCTAGAAGTTGCTTTAACATAAATGTTGGTTTCAAAAATGTCAGCACCCATGAAGGGCAGTGTTGTATGGATGTGCTAGGTAGGAAAACCTGGATCTGTGCCATCCTGACTTGGTGTCACATTAACACTCCATGGTTGGAGAGACCAGTATTTCTAGGTTCTTGCTGCTTGGCACACAGAGTAGGTAAACTGTTGCAGTGATGTAGAGATGGAAGCAAATATCACTGAGCTGGCCATGTTCCCACAGACATAGTTTAATTATGCCTGTCTGTTTAGAGAGACAACACCTCCCTTAAGTTGCTGCTGGTTTTTCAAATTATAATAATCTCAAAAGGTAGAGTGAGTCAGCTAAAATATGGGTTCTTTGCTTATTTGTATACATATCTTGCTTTCTCTACTGTAAATCTCCCTAAAGATAAGAGAGGCGGCCCACCTTTATTTCATCCCATACCCCCTAAGATAATGCCTTAAATATAGTGTGTGTTCCAAAATTGTATGCTAAATGGATTAATAAGTGAATGCAGTTTCCCTGCTCAGAAAAATTCCATGGCATCCTGAGATTGCCTTTCAAATAGCCCTAATAGTATTGCTTCAATCCACCTTTTCAGGTACAATGCTATTTTGCTCTAGGTATTTGATTAGTTATTTTGTTTTTTTCAATTTTGGAAGAGATGGGTATCTCATATATTGCCTAGGCTGGTCTCAAGCTGGGCAATATATTCCCTTTTATCCCCTAATGAATTTCTACCTAACACTACAATTATAATTTTCATCAGTACAACTTACAGTTTTTTCTGTTTGAATTCTCATTAAATTTTATGATTGCAATTTAATCAAGTTGTTTCCAAAATTCTGTTCTATCAATGTATATTTGAACATCTAAGTTTAACATTAACTTCCTGGAGGCTTTTATAGTTTCACGTGTAAGAAAAAACTGAAACAAGCAGTGACTAATACTAGCTAGTAAATGTGGTTTGAAATGGCTAGAAAAGGTTAGGAAAATGGAGTCCTTTTATCAGGTTACATAATGCAAAGTCAAAAGAAACACCATGTTCCGCCTGAGATGGAAACCTCCTGTTAGTTTCATCACGTATACCTGATTTTGGCTAAGTCATATAACACACTGAGTTAGACCAGAGCCTATTTTTCTTCTTCTTTTAAATTTGTGCTTATATTTCTACAGTTCATATTAGAAGGAAAAAAAACAGGAAATAAAAGTAGCGTGAGTCCTGAACAATCTAAAAGGAAACGGGAAAGCTACCCAATTCCATATTTCATAGTTTAGACAAAAGAAAACATTTTTTTAATATCTACTTAAGAATATTTACACAGTTGATTTAAAGTTATATCAGTTTATGCCCTTTGTATGTTTTAGATAACATTGTTGAATTTCCTCTGACTTAACATGAGATGGACTTGCCTGTGTGCAGAGCTATGCAGGCCAGCACTCCCTCCTCCATCCCAGCAAAAGCCATTTATTAAGCAGCTGTTGTTATTAGTTTACAAAAGGTTTTTCAACACTGTGTGCTTTGTGACTTCACCTCTCAGTTTGTTTTGAGGAAAGCCACATTCCTTAGATTCTCCTCTCTTAACTCTCATTAGGCCAACTGGTAAGTTTAGATGATGTCATTTAGAAAAATTGATCAAAACTATAATATAAACATAACGTGCAATATTCCTGGCTACCTACAAAGCATACTTTGATACTGAATACAGCAAATCTATGAAATCTGAAATAAAGGAGCTTTGTGCCAAGTCGTGCTCTTTAGGCAGCATTCTGCAAATCTCAGAAAAAGTAGAACCCCAAACAATTTTTGTGACCTGAAATCGAAGTCAGCAAGGTTTCCCATTCAAAGTGGACAAGTAGCCAACTTTTCAACAATCATATATTTTTTGCAGTCAGACAGACTGTTGCAGAGAAGCAATAGATCACCTGTCTCACCTATGGACTGGTGCCAGGAGGTGTCTGTTCCCTGAGCTCAAACATTCATGAATCAAATCTATTTGTATCTTGCTTTATTGACACCCAACACCTTCAGCAAGGTGTGAAAATGGTGTGTGAGTCAAGACAAGTTGAAGAAAATAAACCAACATGTATACAATACCTGGTACTTTACTGTTACAGATCATGTGGACTTAAGTTAGTGTTATTAAAAATATTTAGGGCTGGATGCAATGGCTTACTCATGTAATCCCAGCACTTTGGGAGGCCAAGGCAGCTGGATCACTTGAGGTATAGGAGTTTGAGACCAACCTGACACACATGGTGAAACCCCGTCTCTACTAAAAATACAAAAATTAGCCAGGTGTGGTGGTGCATGGCTGTAATCCCAGCTGTTCGGGAGGCTGAGGCAGGAGAATCACTTGAACCTGGGAGGCAGAGGTTGCAGTGAGCTGAGATTGTGCCATTGCACTCCAGCCAGGGAAACAAGAATGAAACTCTGTCAAAAAAAAAAAAAAAGTAGATATTAGTTACACTCAAATGGGAAAGATACTTTCAAGTTCTCTCTGGTAGGAAAAATACATATCATAGCATGTCTGTGGTGTATGTATAATTTTGAAGACTGTAAGTACAACTCATCAATTTGCAAATAATTATGTATAAATTATTTATAAATCAATTCTTTGAAGTGAAGGGTACATTCCCCTGTAGAAATAACATTATAAATGCTATGTAGGTTTTCATGACAGTCTTCTAAACCCATTTAACTCAAACCGTAGCTGCATAGAGCTTGAGTATGGTAAATAAACTACACTTACTTTATGAGAAAACAGATCCTGAGGCACAAAAGACTGAGGCATAATGTCTGCTCATAAAGTAGCCTGGCAAGATAAATGGGACCTCTTATTTCTGTACCCCTTTCACCAACTCATCAAGGACACTGAGCTTGTTGGGGCTACAGTAATAATAGGGAAAGTACAGAAGATGCATGACTAGAGGTCTCTGATCATGGCCAGGAGAAAAGTTCAGTGGTTTTCAAGGGGAAGTGATTTTCAGGTCAAAGCAACTGTTAAACTTGGTGAAATGGAGTTTCCCTGTGAAAATGCTAACTAGCCACTTGATATAATATCTTAGATGTGTAGGACCATATTATCTATGAAATGGTATGGAAAAAATGTAAATTTTTTCCCTAAGTATTTTTCTGTTTATACCTTTTATTTTCATGCTTGCTTAGTACATAGAACAGGGGGCATGAAGTAAAGGAAAACCAAACCAAACAATACATTGAGCCACCACCACCCAGGAGGGCAATTGATGGGTAATGGGTAATACAGAGTATCATGTAGTCTCAGAGTTGGTCTATTGGAGCCCCCAATCAGGAGATTTCTCTTCACATTGAGGGGAATAGAATATAGCCATGCTTAGAACAGGGATGAACAGCAGGATGAATTCATGCAAAATCCAAGGAAAACAGAATATTGATCATGGGGAACAAGGGGCCCCTATGTTATGGAGCAGGGCTGTATCAATGAACAAACTATAGAAAAGCAACTTCAAGGTTAAAAGTAATAATATAAGAAATCATAGACGGCCGGGCGCGGTGGCTCCCGCCTGTAATCCCAGCACTTTGGGAGGTCGAGGCGGGTGGATCGGGAGGTCGAGGCGGGTGGATCACGAGGTCAGGAGATCGAGACCATCCTGGCTAACATGGTGAAACCCCGTCTCTACTAAAAATACAAAAATTAGCCGGATGTGGTGGCTGGCGCCTGTGGTCCCAGCTACTCGGGAAGCTGAGGCAGGAGAATGGCGTGAACCCGGGAGGCGGAGCTTGCAGTGAGCCGAGATTGCGCCCCTGTACTCCAGCCTGGGCGACAGAGTGAGACTCCACCTCAGAAAAAAAAAAAAAAAAAGCATAGACATTTTGCAAAGCATTTGAGAGGTAAGCAAAGACTGCTTACAAAAGTTTTTTTCAACACTTTGTGCTTTGTGACTAGTTGATATGTAGTAATTCATATGTAAATTTAACTTTATGCATATAACAGGGTAAAAGTTCCTCTTATAATAATAAGGCTCTTGAAAGAAGGAAATATTATCGCAATAGAGACCAACAGAGGACAAGAATTTCACAGGCACACAGAAGAGGATCACCAGCCTTGTATACAACAGAAATGCTTCCGAAATATTCCCTTAATTATTCTGGCTAACGACTTTTAGTGGTCCTTTATATGAGGATGACTGGAAAATGTGTTAGAACTCCCTTGGAGATTGTGGAGATTGCAGTATTTACTTATGCTGAAGTTAATGAATTCCAGGCTCTCAACCACTCTACTAATCCTTTCTTCATCATGCCCAGAAGTACAGAATCTAATGAAATTGATATTTAAACTAGGCTGCTTCTATGTGTCTATTACGGTAGGATTTTGAGACCCAGAATAGGAAAAGCCAAGTATATGGAACTCAAATAGAATTTTGTTTGAACAAAGTTTATTTCTGACTGTCTATATTACATGGTACAGTTGTTTTGTCACTTTCAGAGCTGTTTTATTATTCACTGTTGGTTCTTACTATAATACAGTACTAGCCAGATCCATTTGTGGATTCACAATAAACTTGGTTTTTTATTGTAAATATGAAGTTGTGACTATTTACCCCCTTTTCTACTGGAGTTTTCATAGCTACTATTACCCAAATAATTCAACTGTACCTCAGCTTTTCTTAATTTGCTTGGACAGTATAAGAAAGAAGACAACTGAGGTCTGAGTAATACAAGTTAACAAATAGTGCTTGTTAACTACACAGCTGGATGTCTCTAGATACTGTTGATTATATAAAATTATGGAAGTATAAAGTGGTGGAGATCTTAGAACAAAAGCTTGTGCAATTTCCCACTAAATGAAGGAATCCTCTTGTAGGATCTCCACTTGACCTCCTCCCTTCTGTCTGGATAGTTTCTGGGACACCGATGTCCCATGACGAGATGGTTTTATTAGGGCAGGCTCTTTGTATGTTCACCTAAGGTACTTTCTGTACTTTCTCACTGTGGTCTTTAGTTAGTGTCTTGCAAACTCAGAATAAGCTTTTCATAAAATAAGCCATCACACATTTGTAGATAATTAGTGAAATTATTATTTTCTCCTTTAGGCTAAATGCTCATGAGCCAACACATTTCGGGTCTCTAAAAATTCATTTGACCTCTTAAGAATAAAGTTCAGCTTGTCGATGTCCCTCTTCCAGTGGGTATATTGATACTCTTTTCCACAGGTTATCTGACTTTTGGAAATTTTAGTGGGACAATCCCTTCCACCAATACCTGGATTCAGACACTGTTTCAGCTCATATAACCAGATAGCACATTTTAGCATTGTTGGCAGGTTTATCATACACTGTGGTCAACTGAACTGTCTGGTCTTTTTTCAGATCAAATATTTTCACAAAAGGACTATTGTATCCTGCAATTAAAAAATTAAAAGCATGATTTTATATTTATATATGATAAATTGCATCTCTTGATTTCATCATAGCATTCATTCCATTAATTGGAGATCTTTTTGAATCCAGATGTAATGTATTTGCTATATCCCTCCAGCAAAGTGTCATCTACACACTTGATGAGGCTGTCTCCGTGTGTTCCTTCAAGTCACTGGTCAACAGCACATGGCCGTGGCTTCCCTCTAGGTTATTAATCTATTGATATGTACTCATTAATTTGGTTACTGCAAAAAATTTATGTCACTGTTGACACTTTTTCATTTCAAAACAAGTCAAAAGAGTTTGTATCACTACCTTCTTTAATTTAAATTATGATGTATCTATGTCAGTTTTCTATCCACTGTCTAATAACTTTGTTAAAGAAAGTTAATGGGGTTATTTTATCATGACTTTTCTTTTGGAATATATGCTGGCATCACAAATTTTGGTAAGAACAATACTGAAAACATATATATCAAACTTACTGGACTCTGGTTCACGGAATCTGTCCTTTCTGTTCTTAGGTAACCAGGAAAATGTTAGCTTAGTTTGGAGTTCTGGCCTTCCTCCCATCTTTAGTTTTCAAAGATTCCAGATGTTGGTTCTATATTGAACATCTGTGCCTTGTTTCAGTTCTCTGGGAGGCAATTCAGGTGAGCCAAGAGAAGGGAATTTATTTAAGTTAGATACTCTCTGACACATGTTTCACCTTCATTGTGCTCTAGTTCTTTTTAAAACAATTTTTTCTCCCCTTTATTAACTGAAGAGTAATAAATAAAAAAAATTATTTTCTCATTTTTTTTTTTTAGAGACACAGTCTTGCTCTGCCACCCAAGCTGGAGTGCAGTGGTGCAATCTTAGCTCACTGCAGCCTCGAACTCCTGGACTCAAGCGATCTTCCCACCTTAGCCTCGCAAGTAGCTGAGACTATAGGTGCACATCATCACACCCAGCTACTTTTTTCTATTTTGTTTTTTTGTAGAGATGGGGTCTTGTTATGTTGTCCAGGCTGGTCTCAAACTTCCTGGTCTCAAGGTATCCTCCTGTCTTGGCTTCCCAAAGTGTTGGGATTACAGGTGTCAGCCACTGTGCCCGCCTAGAGTACTATCTTGAAACAGAAAGTGGTAACAAAATACAAGAGTAGTAACTTTTCTGATGTTTATTCATATAATATCTTCTTTATATAGTTTATCTCTCTTTTAGAGCATTATCTTTCTTGTTATACATTTAAAATTACCCATATTTTTATCCTTTTTTAAAAATGATTTTTGTTTATCTGGGTCTTTATAACTTTTCAGAAACAATTTTGGTAGGCCAGTGACATACGTTGTATTCATCCTTGCTTACATGTGCTCCTCTATATTTCATATTTTTAAAACATCTCTTCAGGTGATTTTCTTTCTCATTTTAATTATTTGAAATTGTGTTGATAGATTGCACTGCAATCATTTTTAAGTTTATGGCAATTGAATTTTGCTTATTTTTCTATCATTTATTTTCTCTCATCAGCTTTATTTGGAGTCTAGCATATGTGTAGTCCTATGCATGATATTCTATTTATTTTTTTCCATTTTTACTTGCACTGGTAGTATTCTCAATTCCAAGGCAATATGAGCACTAACACATAAGGATTCTATAATTTCCCCAGAAATAACTCTTCTCCTTAGAAGTCAACTGACTTCTTTGCTCCTGAGGCATCTGCTCCAGTTGGGCAGTGGCTCCTGCAGGGAAGTGTGGGTCCTAGCTCTGTGGTGGCCCCTCTCTTCAAGTGTCTAAGACACCAATTGGTATCTAAGACACCAATACCAGACAGACAACAGCCCCTCTTCAGAGGCCTTGGTCTCAGTTCCGCAAGGCCCCTTTTCCAAGCTTCTGAGTTTTACTAACCTCCTCTTGTTTCCTCAGATTTAGGGAGTGGTACTGTCTCCTGCAGTTTCTACTTCCATAGTACCGCGCAATCCTTTCTGTCAAATCCACTCTGTTAATATAACTGGCCGACTTCAATTTTCTGAGTGGTACATGCACTATTGATATCAACATGAATTCACTCTTTCTTCTTTCCTTATCTCTAAGTCACATTCCAATGAAAAGTAGAAATGAACACATCATCCAACTGCTATGGGCGACCAGCTTTGTATCTAGAACATTTAAGTCACCCCAGGTATCTTCCAGAATTTTTTTTATTCTAAAATTTATTCTTAAGTATGTCAACAAAAAAGAGAAGCATCACTACGATCAGTAGATTTTGCAAATTTTTTAAAGCGGTTTCTATTCTTTCTCTTGTCTCAGTGTTGTTGTCACCAAACTCCTTACTTTGGCTTTTACTCTATGACTCCCTTGAAATAGTTTTCTTCTGAATTCCCTGCACTATTTCTTTATTACTGTCAAGGACAACTTGTTATTCTTAAGATGCTACAAGGAAAAGTTATGTTTCCTTAATTTTCACACCAATTTGTCAAGCAGTGATAGCAGTATGCACTCTTATAATATATGACTGGAGATCAGCTCGGGAGGAAGTCTAATATGAGACAATCTGCAGGTTACTGGAACCATTCATAAAGTGTGCAAATTTTCTAAGCTTCTCTGGAAGATCGATATTTTAAAATGTTTTCTCACTACTCACACTTACAAAGCTGTCTTTATGTGTGCCACAATCAATATTTGTCCACAGTATGACCGTAAAAATAACCCTAGGCTAGGGCAATAGTTCCCAAACATTTTTGTTTCAGGAACACTTTATACTCCTAAAAATTATGGAGGATCCCAAAAGTGTTTGTATATGTGGGTTATATCTATACATATTTATTGAGTTGGAAGTCAAACTTGAGAATTTAAACAATATTTTAGTTTATTTAAAACTAACACATATCGTAAATTACACACTTTTATGAAAACTGTGTGTTATTTCTGCTTCTTGCAGATCTCTTTAATGTCTGGCTTTAATAGGAGACAGCTGATTCCCTTACAGCTGCTCTGCATCCAATCTTTTGTAACATGTTGTTTTGGTTGAAGGAAATGAAGACTCCAGCCTCACACTTATATCTAATTTGAAAACAGAAGAATCTTTTAGTAACATTTTCAGGTAGTTGTGAGTAGTCTGTTTTGATATTATACAAAAATTCAAGTGATCATTTCTTAAAGTTCAGTTGTGATGTGAGATCTGAAAGCTTATTAATGAACTTTATCTACTCTGTATATTACAATCTGCTGGTCTCTTGTACTTTTACCCATCCTTGGTTTTGTAACATGATATATTATTCATTTGGAAACTCTTGATTTCTCGAGTTAATGCAGTCCTCCTAAATGTTGACATATTTTATTATATGTTATTAAAAACAGCTTTCATTAAAATAGCCACTGAGCTCATTTAAAAAGTCCTTAAGTATTGAGAAGTAATCAGACTCACAGTGGCAAATAGCAGTTTTCCAAAATTCTAATTTTTGCTTGAAAACTTGCATTTTATTATTGGCAATAAGCCTGTCAATTGTTTTTCTTGAAATAATTGGCTTTTTTCATTTTGAAGACATTATCAGCCAAATGGACAAATCTGCACAATGATAGTTTATCTGCATTCTTTGAAGTAAAAATCGTGTTCCTGAAAAAAAAGCCCTGGTTCTGTTTGCAACACAAAATATTGCACATGTCCTATTACTTGAGAAAACCATTGTACTTTGTTATACAGCAGAAATGCTTTATGTGTGCCACATTACATCACATAGAATATTTAAAAGATGTAGACTAATGGACCAAGATTTAATAAAATTGATAATTTTTACTGTTTCATGAAGGAAATTCTAAATTGAAACCTTTCTTTTTTTTTTTTTTTTTTAGATCGGGAGTGTATAGAGAGGTTGTGGTGCCATGGCCTTATGTAGGGCTAAGGCACAAGTAGCTTTGCTCACCTTTGCTTTTGCACCAACAGTGCAAATGTGAACACAGTGAAAGAAGTAAATAACACTTTAGTATAATAATAAAAACACTCTTGATCTTTCTAACTCCTGAAAAGTTCTCTAGGACCTCTATGGGTCCACAGAATACATTTTAAGGACTGCTGCCCTAGAGCAATATTTTGATTTCACTCACAATTCAGAAACTCTTAGAGGTAAAATACTAATTCATATCGGTTGGTTTTAAAAGCACACACTTTTTTTTTTTTTTTTTTTTATTTTTTTTTTTTTTTTTTTTTTTTTTTTTTTTTTTTTTTTTTTTTTTTTTTTTTTTTTAAATCATCCATTTTTTTTTCTATTTTCAATAATTAGTTTAACCCAATATTGATTTTTTTTATATTTTTTAATATAGAGTGTTTTTTTTTTTTTTTTTTTTTTTTTTTTTTTTTTTTTTTTTTTTTTTTTTTTTTTTTTTTTTTTTTTTTTTTTTTTTTTTTTTTTTTTTTTTTTTTTTTTTTTTTTTTTTTTTTTTTTTTTTTTTTTTTTTTTTTTTTTTTTTTTTTTTTTTTTTTTTTTTTTTTTTTTTTTTTTTTTTTTTTTTTTTTTTTTTTTTTTTTTTTTTTTTTTTTTTTTTTTTTTTTTTTTTTTTTTTTTTTTTTTTTTTTTTTTTTTTTTTTTTTTTTTTTTTTTTTTTTTTTATTTTTAATAAGAGTGTTATTTAATACCGTATCTCATGGCTCAAATGGTAGTAAATGACCAAAACAGCAAAGGAGAAAGTAGCAAATGTACATTTGGCCTCATCATAAGGAAAGAATAGTGCTAGAAAAATAAATGGTCTTTTTCTATATCATCTGTTGTAAGGACACTTTGCACGGAAAATTGGAAAGACTTTTTCTTTTATATATATATTTATTCTCATCATGTTTGCCATTTTACCATTTAGCTACTCCACTTGTAAATTTTTATTACTAAAATTGTCTAATCTCATTAAAATGAGTTTATACCAGTAAATGGTGGTGCTTTTGAGTCTAAACAAAAATATACAAATTTCACTTCATTATATTTACGGTAGGCGGCTCACTCGAGCAATATTTTCCCATTCTGACATGTGCTGTCAGGATCTATGGCCTTTCTCAAGAAAGAAAGAAATTCTCTTTGCAAAATAGAGTAAAAACTCAGCTTCTCTTCTGAATTTGTAAATTATCCTTTCCTGACACAGACATGAACTGCTGCTATCTTAAATCTTGGACTCCCAAAGGGAAGTGCGCCTTCCCACTGTCTTTTCTTTCTTTATTCTCACCCCTCCGCATATAAATCTAGTCTGCTCGTGCTTTCCAGACTGTCTACACTTTTTACAGAATAGCAGCAATGGATGAGACTACTGAAAAGATGTACCATGTTGGTATAGTAGCTATTATTTCAACAATGCCAAGGAATAGCACAGCAAAGGAGATGCAATCTTCTTAGAATTAGTTTTACTTTAAATGAGAACAATCTTAGTAAATCTGATACATTAACAAAAATAAAACCCTCTGGTTACTTCAGATAAAGTGCAAAGAAAACAAGCTCTTTCAATATCCTCATTTCAAGTGAAGTTCACAGGGGAATCATTTGACTTTACAACTTTATGATATGTTTAGATGCATTTTTAGTACTTTGTGTATTTTTCATTGTAACATTTTAAATGACTGTTAAGGAGTTAGAGTGACCATCCACAGCACACATGGAAAAATGCTGCTTAGACGCATGGGACTTTAATAAGTGAACTGATATTTATATCTTAGAGTTTGTTTACTTTTTTGAGAATCTCATTAGAAACCTATGCTGGGATATAAAATTCTTTTGGCAGATTTCACCAAGTAGAGCCAATTGTCTTTCGTTTCTGCCAATGCACAACCAAGCTGTGGGCTGATGGAAAACAACATCAGCCAAGAGATTCACCTAGAAGCCAGCTAACGGAGCTGGGTTCCCTTTTGGTGTGATGGCATCAGGAGACCATCAGCTCTAGAAATAAAACTGAAAAACAAAAAAACAAAAAAACAAAAAAACAAAACAAACTCTGGCAAGCTGTGTAGAGAAAGACTATGGCTGACAACACATAACTAGTCTTTGTCTTTCCAAGGTGATGTGAGTGTTCTTAATTCACTTTTGTCTTTTTGGAGATGCCCAGAAAATAGTTCTAGGCATTTTGAAATCATCGCTAATAGAATAACAATACATACAAGTAATATGGTGCTAGATTTTGAACGGCTGTTAGTAAGACAAACAGCTCCACAAAGTCAACTCTCTCCTTAATACCCAGTCTCCTAAACAGTTTGCATTAGTCTTTCTTGTTCTCAGTACCTTACATAATCACATTTGCATCCCATCTTTCCCCACCCCACCGTGACTTTTCCCTCCATTTAGAAGGGAAAGTAAAGAAAAATATTTTCTTACAAAATTCTTTTGCTCTCTCACTTTTTCTGCATTGACACAGCAACCAAGCCAGCTGTCAGCAGAGGCTGCTTGGTGCCTTAGAAATGTGTATCAGCAGAACACATTCTGTCCTTGTGCCAGGGCAAATTAGAGGAGCAGCCAGCAGGGTGGTTACTGGTTCTCGTAAGGAGAGAAGAGTCTACTCAGCACTCACTTTGCTATCCCTGCCCATCTGCCCCTTTCTGTCCTGACTTCCTGCTTGCAGGGATCCTTCTTTCACCTCTCTGGGGCTGGTGCTATGGAGCTCTGAACTAACCAGTTATTATGTTGATTGTGAGGTTTCAATGCTCCTCCTAACCTGCAAGAAATCATTAGCACCTGGTCCTTCTTAACCCCACACCACTGATTTTCAAACACAGGTGTGTTGTGTCAAGTGTGAAGCATCTGAGACTTTGTAGGTATGCAAGGGATCTTCATTTTTAATAAACATAAGGTAATTTTAACTAAAATAATCTCAAGATTAATTGTGAGAAACATTTAAAAATTGTATTTCCACCTCTTCTTAGGGCATCATGCAACCTTGGATATGGGGAAAGGAGGACATTGGAAAAACTTCCAAGTGAATCTGATTCTGGACCCGTCCTTGACAACCATTTCTCTAGACCAGGAATCCTCAATTCTGGCTCTACCATAGACTCAGCTAGGGAGGGCTTTTTGTTTGTTTGTTTGTTTTTTAATGTAGATACCCAGATCCATCCACCCCAAAGATTCTGATTTAGTAACTATTGTATTTTTAAAAATCTCCCCAAGTGACTCTAATATATAAGTCTCAAGTAGAGGTTCTCCAAGTGTGGTTCCCAGATCACCATCACTTGAGAACACGTTAGAAATGCACATATTCAGACACATCCCAGATCTACTGAATCAGGAATTCTGGCATTGGAACCAGCAACCCATCTTTAAAGACCTTAGGTGATTCTAATACATGCTAAAGTTTGAAAACCACTGCTCTAGGCCAAACTTCAAACTTAAAAAAAAATAGATATTTAGATAATACAGTTGAAGCTGAGACAACATGGGTTTGAACTGCAGGGATATTTTTTCAACTACATGTGGATGGGAAATACAGTATTTATGGGATATGAAACCTGAGTATATGGAGGGCTGACTTTTTCCATATGTAGACGCCAACTGCGGGGACTTGAGTATATCTTCCATCTCTTCCATGTTAGTATAATATTTGCACACGTATCCTTAGCAAATAATCTAATGCCATTCCTAACATAATGATTGATTTGCTATAGGAAGAACATTTAATTAATTACAGTCATAGAAAATAATATAACCTCCCCACCAAGAGATGTAGGATGCAGTTAACCTTGCTACTCATTACTGTATCATGTTTAGTGTCAGCATTCTTCTAAAATAAATGTAAGAACTTAAAAAACGAATAAAATGCTGAAAGAGGATGAGCACAAATTTATAGCATTTCTCGTCTCTCCGCCAATATTACATGCAAAGGGTAGAAAATATGGCATTCAATACGTTAAGCAGCTTTCTAAATGTGGCTTCCTTTCAAATTCATTTTAAAGTTTAATAAAGTTGTGACGTTTATTTGGCAGTTATGAAGTAAGATATTTTTATATACCAATGCAGATTCTAAGAGTATACAAGTATCAAATTCCTTAGTCTTTATAATAACATTTGAGGTAGGTGTGGCTACAATATAAAGGAGGGAAGCAAGACGAGGAGAGATGAAGTAATTTACCCAAGATGACCCAGCTATCAAGTGGCTGAGCCTATGCCCTTAGTAACTACATTATATAGGGAAAATCAAAGCTGTGGATTGGTTCTTTAATGTCTTAAAACTTTATTTTGGTCAAAACTACTTTTTCTCCATGACCTACGTTTTTCTTCTTATTTCTCTAGTGTTTCTTTTTGCATTTGTTTATAATTTTTCATTGTTTTTTGGGGAAAATGTTTTATGTCACTTCTGTTTATGACTTACATTATGATTTTTCTGTTTTTAATCAGTTGGGGTAAGTAACTGAAAAAAAAAATCTGCCCTTTCAATCACAGGATGTTTTGAACTATTGTTTTAACTAAGTTGAGATATTATTTGCATAAGTAAAAAGAGATAAACGTATTTCATTTTCAAATTTTCCAAGGCAATATTAGCAGATTCCTCTACTTCTTCCAAGAAAGATGAATTTGACTATTGGAATAAAGTCTCCACCGAATTTAATCATTTTCCCAGGATTTGTTTTTCATATTCTTTATCACATTGATAGGTTTCTAAATGTTGTGGGTTTAGCAAGGTATTATATAGAAGGGCCAGAAAATTAATGTCTTGATATTTCTGTGTCAAAATAGTCAGAGGAATTCAAGCTGTCAGGTGTCAGAGGAAGTCTACACCTTATAAATTCTTGGCCCAGTTTTGTAAACCTAGTGCTTTTGAATAAACCTCCAGTTTTCTCATTTATGATGAACAATGTGGTGTTTTCTTGCACCAAAGTTTACATTTTTCAGAAAAAAGGAAGGATGAAAGCAAGGGAAGTAAGAGACGGGCGTTTTCTAAAATTCTAAACTGAGTACATAATAATTAGGAGATATATCAAAAGATTAAAACTGACTAGATGTTACTGAGTATTATGAATAACTTAATAGGACTTATTTCTGCTGCTTTCCGACAGAACTGAGGATGGAGAAGTTTATTTGGACCAGTCAGTGTAGTTAGTAAGAGAGGTGATTGATCTAAGGGCCTATATTTTCAACCTCTGTCATTTTTTACCCCTCTACATTTTTATTTCTTATACCTCTGGGCACAAATAAGATCTACATGGCTGTGCAGGCCTGGGCCTAAGCTGGTTGGAGGCCCCACATTTTGGGCAGGTCCTCAGGTGTTCACTACTCTGCTCTTCTGTATTCAGTCCTGTGGTGCTTGTGTTGAGCCATTTGTAAATCCTGGTGTAGGTGAAAGTGCCTGACGTGTAGAGGGTATAGTGTCTTGGGTGTAAATCCTGACGAAACCACATTGCTGTATTACTTCAGAAAAATGACTTAACCCCTCAAACACTCGTTTTCTTCATTTATAAAACTAAAATACAAATATCCACCTTATAAATTTATGACGAGTCTATGATTAATAACAACACCAGTGGCAGTGATAACGTTAACAATAACAGAACAATGCAATAGCCAGACCCTCTTCTGAAATGCCGAGCACAATATTAGCTCAACAAACATGATCTGGTATCTTCGTCAACTTCCCTAACTGCTAACAGAAGATAGTCTAGATATCGAGCAACATTAGATTAAGTTTTCTGCACAAGCAGATATTAAAGAACAATGTTGGAATCCCTGAGTTGGGTAAGGTTAAAACTTTTACCCAAATTTGTATTTTTGCAACCTCTATTAATTTCTAGTGGGAATTATGCAAATGTCTCAAAGGATTGAATCTGGCCTTAAATCATTAAAATTTGTGTGTCTGTACTCCTTTAAGTGTTTTAGTATGACATTGGTGTGCTTTGGGATACATCCATACTTTTCAAGGCAATGTTAGGCTGCGTGCCTAACCTCAGTGAACGCAAGTGGCCAAAGGCCTGCACATTATTAGGAATCCTAATAGAGTTTTATACAAAATTTTCATGGTGCTATCAGTATTTCATCAGTAGTTGGACAATCTGGTTTTTATCAATTCAGATACACAGCTTATCTGTAGACAGCCAGAAAGTGAGCAGAATATCTCCAGGAAAAAAAATATACTTTCAGATTAATTCTTTCTTGGAAAACAAAAAATAACAGGAGTTAGTAATTCATGGCCAAGGAATGCAAACACCAGAGAATCAGCCATATTGGGGAGAAGTAAAAGAATATTCAATGTATTGCTTTCTTAAACTTACTGCAAAATGGCACTTGATAAAGTTCTGTCTGGGGCTGACTTTCACGAGACATGCTTTACATTCTAAGTGATGAGAACAAAGGTTAAAAACTTGTATCTGTGTCCTTTTCACTAGCGATGCTCCCATTGTTTTGAAGTGTTAAATGTTAGCTATTACCACACATCTGCAAGTGCAGGGTGTAGAAGATTAGCTTGTTTAAATCAGCCAAAAGTTGGTGATGCACCCTGATGACCCACATCTGTTCTTCTCCTTGAGCCAATAATGTGCATGAGTCAGAGAAAAACACACTGGTTCAGTCAACAGCAGCTCTTTTTCTTCATTTTAGAAATGACTGGGACTTAAGAGCTGGAAATGGCTTAAAAATATATTATCTAGTCCTTTCCCTGCCCAAAGGCAAGCATATGGTACACAGTATTTTCATTATGAACCATATCCTAGAAAAAAAAATTTTACAACTTCCTCGAACACATTCAAGTGTCTAGATTCCACACACTGTAATTTATCAGTTCTTTCTTTTGCCACTTTATCTAAATTTTTACTGCTGAAAGTTGCACTTATTTGACATCACTCTACTTTGTGCTGAAGAGACGGAGTCTTGCTCTGTCGCCCAGGCTGGAGTGTAGTGGCCAGATCTTGGGTCACTGCAAGCTCCGCCTCCAGGGTTCATGCCATTCTCCTGCCTCAGCCTCCCAAGTAGCTGGGACTACAGGTGCCCACCACCACGCCCGGCTAATTTTTTGTATTTTTAGTAGAGACGGGGTTTCACCGTGTTAGCCAGGATGTCTTCTATGTTCTTAATGCTATCACTGACTATGGGGTCTCAGCATGGCATTTAAATCATCATGGTGGCACATTTTTGGTAAAAGAAATATGACTAATTATCTCTTTATAAAAACATATAGTGTTCACTAATGCGGCCTCCTTATGTGTCCTTCGAAGCTGTTTTATATCTATGAGTGTGTGGACAAATGAAATATACAGTGGAGAACAGTAGAGACTTTGCTTTGCATTTTTCTTGCTCCCTAGAACGAACAGAATTCTTTGTTAGAGTTTGTGCTCCTTTATGTGACATCATCCCACAGTGTACGAGCTTTGTAGCCTACGGTAGGGATGCCTCCAATACCTTTCCTAAAACTAGATGAATGAGGCCAGGCGCGGTGACTCACGCCTGTAATCCCAGCACTTTGGGAGGCACAGGCGGGCGGATCACAAGGTCAAGAGATCGAGACCATCCTGGCCAACATGGTGAAACCCTGTCTCTACTAAAAATACAAAAATTAGCTGGACATGGTAGCCCGTGCCTTGTAGTCCCAGCTACTCGGGAGGCTGAGGCAGGAGAATCGCTTGAACCTGGGAGGTGGAGGTTGCAGTGAGCTGAGATCTTGCCAGTGCACTCCAGCCTGGCGACAGAGCAAGACCCCATCTCAAAAAATAATAATAATAAAATAAAAAAATTAAAAAAAGATGGATGACTCTGAAGTCATATGGTTGTTTGTTCCAGACTCTCTTCTTTTAGAAGCCTTAAGTTAATATTTAGTGAAAAGGAAAAAAAAAAGATGCACAAATGTGGATATAATGCATATATGGAAAGGAGGAGGAATTTTCCATTCCTAAACACAGTTCCTAAATTTGATACTGAACTTAAATAAACAAATGCACCAAAAATAACAAGTGTGAAAATAATGGCACCTGTTTGGGCTGAGAAGGTATGGGCTCAGCTCACTTTTCCCATGTCTTCTGCTTCCTGTGTCCAGCATGTTCCCCAACCTCCTTAAGTAAATTATTAGAAGGCTAGTGGAAAATAAAGGATAGTTGAAAAATGAAGACAAGGTCCCAGGAAAAGTATTTACTCCAATCAGCTTCCACTCTCATGAGCAATTACACTGAAGCTTTCATTTATTTGCCGTTGGGCTTAAGGCATGCTATGTCACAGTTATAGAATAATTCATATACATTTAATATAAAGATAGTTTCGTTTCATTTGTTGGTAACATCTAGGTATTATTCTTGGTAATTTTTTGTTGTTTTTTTTTAGACAAAGTCTCGCTCTGTCACCTGGCTGGAGTGCAGTGGTGCAATTTCAGCTCACTGCAACCTCCGCCTCCTGGTTCAAGTGATTTTCCTGCTTCAGCCTCCTGAGTATCTGGGATTACAGGCAGGCACCACCACGCCAGCTAATTTTTCTATTTTTAGTAGAGACAGGGTTTCACCCTGTTGGTCAGGCTGCTCTCAAACTCTTGACCTCGTGATCCATCCACCTCGGCCTCCCAAAGTGCTGGGATTACAGGCATGAGCCACCGCACCGGCCTATTCTTGGTAATGTTATATAAGTGAATCAGGGTTATTTTGGTTTGTCAGTGATGGAAATTGAATTCAGTCTTAATCTAAACATGAATTTATTGGCTCACATGATCAAAAAGCCCAGGAGGTGGATATAACTTTAGGTATGACTCCTCCAGAATATATTCTCAAACAATGTCTTCAAGAATCTCTGTCTTTCTCTTTGTCTTGGCTCTAGGTGAGCTCGCTCTCTGGGGTCTGTTTTTTTATCATCCTAATCATGAAGTTCTGTCCTCCCAAAGGCCCAACTTCCTCATATCATCACCTTAGATTTAGGATTTCCACATATACATTTTGGGGAGAATCAAGTGTTCAATCCATAGCATTGCACAAGTTAAGAACAAAGTTTGTCATGAGACTTCTTCAGTTTCAGATGCCAGCCACAAATTTGAGTGTCTCCAAACCACCCTCACCTCTTCCTGGCTGGCTAAAAATCCAGGGCTTTTTACACCACCTCAGGTTCAGTAATGTGCTACAATGACTCAGAACTCACTGAAGGTGCTATATTTATGATTATAGTTTTTTGAGTAAAGAGTATAGATCAGAAACACAAATGGGGAGAGGCATAGGGCAAGGTTAGGTGGAGGGTGAGAAGTACACAGTTCTATGCCCTATTCTCCTGGAATCCAGGCATGTCACCCTCCTCCATATCAATGCGTTTACCAACCAGGAGTCTCCAGCGAGCCCTAGTGTCCAGAGATTTTCGTGGAATTGTATTTTGCAGGCATGATTGATTAAATCATTGGCCATGTGATTGGACTAATCTCAGTCATTCTCCGCTTCCAGAGGTTTAGTTGGTGCGAAGTTCCAATGCTCTAATCACATATTGGTCTTTCTGGTGACCGGTCCCCAACCTGAGCTATTCAGGGTCCCAACCTGAGTTGCCCTATTAGCATAAAAAAGACTCTCCTTATCACTTAGGAAATTCTAAGAGTTTTTGAAGCCTTGTGCCAGGAATGAGCAACAACAACCAGATATGTATATTTTGTATTATACCACAACACATTCTTCTAATTTCTGGAACTTTATGTGACATGGTTAGGAGAGTTAATAAATTGGTACACTTTTTTTTTTTTTTTTTGAGACAAAGTCTCGCTCTTGTCCCCAGGCTGGAGTGCAATGGTGCATCTGGGCTCACTGCAACCTCCGCCTCCCGGTTCAAGTGTTCTCCTGCCTTAGCCTCCTGAGTAGCTGGGATTACAGACACCTGCCACAACACCAGGCTAATTTTTATATTTTAGTAGAGATGGGTTTCACCATGTTGGCCAGGCTGGTCACGAAAATTGGTCCACTTTTAGTGAGAAAATTCTGCCTGGATTCCAAGCTAAAATTGTTCTTCCATTAGGTAGAAATGTGGATGTCATGACATTTCTGCTGAAATAGCTGCCTAGTCTTCCTTAGCAGGTCAGGAACTTACTACGTAACCCTTTCAGGATATACTTTCAGGTGAGATGAAAAACTGCTTCTTAAAATTAAGTATTTATGTTTTATTGTAGGAATTGCATGTTTTAAGTTACTCACTAGAGGTAAAGCCTTAACTGATATTTAAATGTTTCTTGAGCCTCTGTTATATATAAGATACTTCAGATGCAAATTAAAGTGAAAAAAAAACAGTTTCTCTTTTCTCTAGCTCTTAAATATGGATTTAAGAGCTGAGTAATAGTATATGTCACTCGTTTTCAAACTTTATTCTCATCCATACAGAGCTATTCTTGTTGAACTATAAACTAAAGTCCTTCACAGAACCTCAGGACTTGGATTAACACAGCATAAAAAAAATACCAATAAAGGATACATTACAAAGAATTCTACAAGGCAAAACACAACTGACTAAATAACTAGGATAGACAAAGTATATGAGAACAGAGATATGAGAGAGAGACTGTAGAAAGCTGTAGTTTCCTGTGAAGCCTACTCTGGATAAACAAAAATGAATAAAAGCCTTCTGTGTGGGGGGGAATAAAAGAAGTTATAAAATGTGTTTCAAGACATCATAGTTTACTCTCCATTTCAGCTGGAGCATAATGTATATATAGATGAATAATAATTTATGGTATTAAGATATTCTATCTGGTTGGCAAAGGGGGAGATGAAGAGTTTTGTTTTGTTTTGTTTTAAGGGGAATTGAATGTTTTTAAGAGGGAGACTTGTAGGATGGATTGGGGCACATAAGACTTGTAGGCTAATAACAGTTTTGGCCAGGCGTGGTGGCTCACGCCTATAATCCAGCACTTTGAGAGGCTGAGGAGGTAGATTGCTTGAGCCAGGAGTTCAGACCAGCCTGGGCAACATGGCAAAACCCTGTCTCTACTAAAAACAAAAAATTAGCTAGGGTGGTGGGTGCACCTGTAGTCTCAGATACTCGGGAGGCTGAAGTGGGAGGATCACCTGATCCTGGGAGGTGGAGGCTGCAGTGAGTGGAGATTGTGCCACTGCACTCTAGCCTGGGCGACAGGAGACACCATGTCTCAAAAAAGAAAAATTAAAAATTAAAAACAGTTTCAAGGAAAATTGAAAATGTTTAGGCAGGAGGTGATTTCAACCAAGAGTGATAGTAGATTGGAAGGAAAAGTAGAGAGGGACATTGTTAACTTTCAAAAGGATGTAGTCACAGCAGTTGACAAGAAGAAATGAAGAATAACTTAGGTGAAAATACCAGAAACTTGAGGAAAAATATAAGATCACATTTGGCTGACATCCAATAATACTTTTTCAGGCAAAAGAAGGGTCCATTAAAATCAGGAGGCTCTTCCTTTGTAATGAAATATTTAGGTTTATATACTACTTGGAGAAATCAAAGGAATTGGTTCTATTCACCCATGTATTCAAGTTTTTAAGAACATAAGATGACTCAAGAATGTATTGTAACCACAATCTCTTTGATAATCTACATTATTGTTAAAATACATTACTGCATATCAATGTTACACATGGAAATAAAGACGTGACATTGCAGTACCAAAGAAGCTTCTCTTTAGGTACGTACTTTGTGGAGTGTATAGAACACTAAAGCCACATCTGAACAATACTTGCTTTATGAAGCCAATTAGGTAAGCAAACATTGTGATGGCATTCTTACAGCTGAAAAGCAGATTTCAAAATAAAACAAAACAGGAAGGCAAGTTTAAGGTAAACATTTTCAGGATGAACACTTATTTCAAACATTGCCCTGAAACTCCCAACAGAGTTCAGCCAGCTGAAATCTTTTGCAGATTGCTCCATTCTTGGCTTCTGTGCAGCACCTATATTGAGGCTGTCTACAGGAAGTCATTGATTCAAAACACTTCGGTCAAACACTTTTTCGAGGCACTAGCCAAATAATTTTTTTTAAAGCAAAAATATTTTGCGGATAGACTCATTGAAGTACTAAGCACACTGCAGTCTGTGGCTTCTTTCCCTGAAATCTGAATGAATTGAACAGTCTGGTCTATGTATGGTTAATTACTAGAAGCTTAAGGTTAATTACTATGTATTCATACTATTAATTCCCTTCACAAAGAGCTATGCTGGTTGGTTTACCACATCTAACAATCCACGGTAGTCAGCCATCCAGCTAACACAAGAACCAAGTGAGGAAGAGACAACCAAATCACTGGCTGTTTGTGATTGGTTTCATTCTCAGGGGCCTGTTTTAAGGATGAGAGAAACTGATTTTCTCCTATTTTTTCCTGGAAGAGTTTGAGATTGTCACATAAGTCTTTGTGTTCCTGATGAATAAGGAACATTTTTCTTACTTTTAGACTTCAAATTTCCTTTTTAACTTCTTATGTAGAGTTGGAAGCTTCACTGTACAAACTGATTTTATGATTGTGAGTAACTTGACTGATGAGGATAAGCATGTTGGGCTCAGAAACCAATATCCCAAAATATGGTGCTTTGATATGCTGAACTGAAGGAGCTTCACGATCTGTTTGACCTTCTCCCAATCATGTCTTTCAATTCCCTGTCTCTCCTGAGTATGGAATAATCACTCCATTTTAAGGTCAGCTGGTTAGCAATCTTAATTCCATCTGCAACCTTAATTTCCCTTGCCAGGTAAACTATTTACAGGTTCTAGGAATGATGACAGGGAGTGACCTTTGGGAGGTCACTATTTGGCCTACCACAGTCATGAATGTATTTTAAAAATATGTGGCCCAGGCACGGTGGCTCACACCTCTAATCCCAGCACTTTGGGAAGCAGAGGTGAGTGGATACCTGAGGTCAGGAGTTTGAGACAGCCTGGCCAACATGGTGAAACCCTGTCTCTACCAAAAATAAAAAACTTAGCCTGCTGTGGTGGCACGTATCTATAATCCTAGCTACTGGGGAGACTGAGGCCGAGACACTTGAACCAGGAAGTGGAGGTTGCAGTGAGCCGACATGGCGCCACTGCACTCCAGCTAGGGCGACAAGAGTGAGACTGTCTCAAAAAAAATTTTTTGAAAAAAAAAGAACTTTTAATGTATTCGTTGTCTTTCTACTTCTACTTATTATTCTCCATTCATTAGCATGTATTTGTTGAGTATCTGCCATAATATACAAGGTAAAATTCCAGGCTTTGGGATTCCTGAGAAACAATTAAAACATTCTGTATTCCCATTGTAGTGGGGAGAGACAGGTAAAATGGCAATTGCTATATAACATAATAAACACTTGATAGTTGTTTCATCCAGTCTTGTTGATCATGGAAGATTTGATAAAGGAGAAGGATGAATCAAGTATGAGATTGAGAGGTAAATGGTTTTAACGAGATGAAGGAGTCAGTGCAGAGGGAAGAAGGAGTTTGAAACAGAAGAAATAAGATGTGCACATACTTGGAGGTGTGAAAGAGTGTGGGGGATGTTGGTGGAATTGCAAGTAGTTTCCTATGGCTGGAAGGAAGACTGAGGTGGCATAAGAGTCAGAGAGCCTTGAAATTCAGCTGGATAGTTAAGTAGGGGGCAGATTTTAGTGACTTTTGGGAAGGTGCTTGGTGACCTTTAGAGATGGTGCTTGTACTTTAACCAAGGGACAATTGCGAATTCTCAAATTCACAATTCCTATTATACTATAAAGTGTAAAAGGAATTGAAATTACATTATACAGTATTATACTATTGCTATTACACTATAAACAGAGATTCATTGAGATGTGAGACATGGAGAGATTTTGCCTTAGTACCCAAAAGCACTTCATTGTGATGTGAATCTAAGGGGTACAGTCTGAGTGATAGCAGTAGAAGTAATGCCAGGATATTTCAGGGCTGAACATAAGTCACTTTTATGTATTTAATGGCCTGCTTATAGCTCCAAATTCCAATAGTAATAAAGGAGTATGAAATGGCCTTTCCCATTTTTGTTTAAACATAATTTTTAGCACCTTCATTCATCTATTAAAGTACATTGTAGAAAATAAGTAATTAGTTTCCTTCTTATATTTGCATTCAAGATTATCAAGTCAAATTATTTTTGTAATAACTGTAGTGTGAATATAACATGTTAAATAAAATCCAAAGTTAGTATAATACTTAATTACAAAAAGCTATTATTTGGGAAAAATAGTCAATATTTCGGGGGGTCTACTCCCATCATACTAAATTCAACAAATTCTTCTTCTCTTTTTTTTTTTTTTTTTTTGACACAGAGTCTCACTCTGTCACCCAGGCTGGAGTGCAGTGGTGTGATTTGCACTCACTGCAACCTCCACCTCCTGAGTTCAATCTCTGCTTCCTTGTAGCTGGGATTACAGGTGTGCACCACCATCCTGGCTAATTTTATTTATCTATTTATTTTTATTTTTAGTAGAGATGGGGTTTTCACCATGTTGGCCAGGCTGGTTCTGAACTCCTGACCTCAAGTGATCCACCCCCTCACCTCGCTGAAGTGCTGGATTACAGGCTTGAGCCACCACACCAGGCTTCAACAAATTCTTATTAAATTTCTACTTGTGTGTATGTGTGTTGCTTAATGTGACTTTTCATAAGTTAAATGTTCAAACTGCAGTTTAGTCATGGAGAAGATGATTTTGTGGAGTATCTAGAGTTTTTATTTCTCTAGTTCATATATTCATTTTATTTAACAGATATTTATTGAGCATCTGTGTTTTTATTGTTTCTGCTGATTGTTTTTAATTCATGTAATAAACAATGAACTATAACTATGTACATTGACCGCACAGCTTAGTTAGGGAATCAGGCATGAACTAGAGGAATAAAACGGACCAATAAAAAAAACCCACTTAGGAATCATTAATACTCATTTAAAGACACGGTCAGCAGGAAGAAGATTAACACAAACACACATTTATTACCCTCCATTTTTTATTATTTATCTATTATACTCATTTATATATTCAGACTTCATTAAGAAAGACAATTGTAAGTTTTCCTATTCTTTAATTTACCAGCTGGATTCAGGTTGTATTTCTGTAGTTAGGAAACACTTTTAAATGACCGTAAATCATGTTTAATTGTGTGTCTTAATTTTCTTTCCCTGTACTTGAAAAAATCTAATTCTGAATATATTTCATGACTTAAAGCAGTTCTGTATCATTATATCATTTACATATAGTATATAAACTGGGAGTCTTGTGACTAAAACTAATGAATACTAATCTTGTAATCTATATGCCTGGAGACAATTGTATATAAGTCAATATAAGTCTATATAAGACAATTGTATATCAGTTTTTCTTAATTCAATTAATACCGTGTATAATTTTCAGACAGCTAAGTCCATTGATCACCATTACAGGCTGATTTAACTTAATTCATTTGCTCAGTTACAGAAGTATGCACACATAAAATGATCTGCAGCACCATTTGCTGTAATTGCATCATTTGTTCTTCTATACAGTTACATGATACAGAAGCCTGCGGTTCCTGAGACACTTGGCCTGATTTTCAGAAGTTTTAAGATGGAGTTTTCTTGATTATGTTGAACAAGCCTTTCTAAACTAGAAGAATCAGCTTGCTTTCATGTTTACTGAATTTCTGTTCCATGATAATTCAATGCATAAAATTTACAGAGCTTTCAAAATAGGGAAGAATTGAAAATATATTTATAATTTATGATTTGCTTGGCAGGATAATTATTGTTCTGTTCTCTGTCATGGAATATGTACATAACACTGATAACACCAAGATATATTTTTCCAATAAGACTTTTTGATATGTTGCTAATGACTATTTGCTTTTAAAGAAAGGGGAGAACAACAACAAAACTAATCTCTAGTGTTTTTTTTTTTCTGTTCTGGTATATTATTGTCAGTTTTAGTTTAACCTTGACAGAGAAAGCATGTACTTCTTTGTGACCACTCTGTCCTATTTACTTATAGAGTATGGGAAGGGGGAGTCTGTTTAGATGTTATCCAAGTTCACGGAAAAAAAAATAGTTAAATGTTTTAATCATTATATCTAATTGTACTAGAAAATAATCACTGAAAGCAACGTGAGAAGTTTTTCAAACCCAATTAAAATAAGACTGGTAATAAGAAAACAGGAAACTCCTGGAACATAATTTAGTAATAAGTCAAGATGTGATTTAGGACTTGTAGGTCCCAGCCTGGAATGACGACTGCTTTTCTCTCATGATTTCCATGCTTTAGTTTCCTCGACTACAAATTGTTAATAGCATAGACTACTTCATTACCTGAGGCCATTAGAGTCCAGTGCCTTCTCAGAACTGATCAATAGCACCTTATTAATGGAGACCAGTTGATTCTATTTATATAATTACTCATTTGGCTTGGGAAACATTACAATCAGTTCACACACGGCATTTGGCCATATAGGGAACTGAACTTTTAAGAGTCAAATGATTCTTTTATATTTTCAATACTTTGAAAGATGTTCTTGACATTCATCTAGAGCATTTCTTACCATGAATTCATTATTCAAATAAATATGATTTTACTTTACTTGGTTATAATTAGCCGTAGTTGCTTTTATAGCAATCATGACCGTAACTGTACATGTAGAGAGTTTGGATATTAAGAATCAACTATCTGGAACACAGGAATTAGCCATCAAAACAGCATAATTTGTAGGATAATATGCAACTTTCTTTTCATGTTGGCTTGGAAATCAGTCCTTCCTTTATTTTGATACATAAAAATAACAAAATTTTACAATTCTGTTGACAATCAAAATAAGAAGTATTTTGTTTTTTGTTTTTGTTTTGAGATGGAGTCTCACACTGTCGCCTGGGCTTGAGTGCAGTGGCATGATCTTGGCTCACTGCAACTTGCTTCTGGGTCAAGCAATTCCTGGCTCAGCCTCCCGAGTAGCTGGAATTAAGCGCATGCCAACGCCAGCTAATTTTTTGTATTTTTAGTAGAGACGGGTTTACCATATTGGCAGGCTGGTATGTGAATTCTGACCTCATGATTCCCCCCAGTCACATATCCACTGTGAATTGGACCATTATATTTCCCTAGGAAATTTTATGAAGAATTATCTCCAGGCATATAGATTAGAAGATTAGTATTCCATTGTTTTAGTCACAAGATCCTGCCAGATGGGATACCAAAATAACTGAATCCTATGCCTACAACTGTTTAATGTCTAGTAATAAATTATTTTATTTGGCACGTTCATGATTTCACTTTTGGAAAGACAAATATTACATAACATCACAAAACAAATTTTGGTTTACTGGGTTTCTCTGCCTATGTCACTCTTATTTATTAAAATGTTCTTTAATCTTATCCTCATCTCTGAGAATAAAATAGGGCTTCCTGGGCATATTTTTAGTATATGATTCTTGATGGTTGCTATGTCTTATGTAATTAGATATTGCTTTGCCTTTTTTGGAATAGAAACTCTATCTCCATAAAAGTCATGTCAATATTTGAGCTCAATTCTATTTTGGATCCCAACATGATTTATGTGTCATTATGTGTCAGATCCCCTAAAAAGATTGAAGTTAAATTCACAGGAACGGTGTAATAGACCAAATAACATTTGATGAACAATGGCATATTATTTCTAAAAGCTGTACATTATGGCACGGTTCTTGTGACACTTAATATGCTGAGTTTTCTTAGGTAATTAATAAACCAATTGATGGAAAATTTAAACCTCCTTAATCTTCTATCATTACCAACCTAGATCTTTATAAAATTAAGGATTTTATAGATATTATATATAATTCGATCATAGTTATGTGGATTTTTAAATTGTGCTGTTTGTATGATTCCCTCAGGGAATAAGGAAATGAAATCATTTTCACCATACATGAATAATGCAACACCATGAATCACCAGTGGTATCCCTTGATAGGCAGACTAGTTCTTCCATGTGAGGCAGAACATGGAGGCCAGATAGTTTTGCAATTGTCCTTTGACACCAGCAAGCTCATGACCAGAATTGGTTTGTTTTTCCCAGGTATAAGGGCTACAGCCAAATGGCTCTAAGTCTTTAAAGTTTCACTCATCCTTATGTATTTATTTAAGGATATTTGTCCTCTCCAAAATATGGAAGGGAGTTCAGCTTGGTTTAATTCTCAAATATAAGTTTAGGTAACTATCCATGTTTCCGATTTTGAAAAAAAACACCAACATTTCCTTGTTTCCAGATTTCTGTGTCAAGGTAATATCATCGTAGGTTGACAATCATATGAATGCATATCATATACACAGGCTTTTCTTTCAGTATGCATAACTTCTATTCAGAATCTCATTCCACAATATTTATATTGAGAATATTATTTTTAATAACTAGAGATCCAACAAAGAAATAATGCAATTTCTAGCAATAAAGTCTGAGTCTGAGAAGTATAGATGAGCACCTTTTTTTTAACTATATGAAATTTAACTTGCAAAGATGTCCTAGATGGTAATGCCTGTTTGCTTTCACAGTAAATGTTGAGCTCTGTGATAAAGGGATGTGATGTAAGCCCATCAAAAAGTATTTTGTATTTCAAGATACTCTTTTTTGATGAGTAATAAGTTGGTACAATTGAACATGTCAATGGAGTTGTGAGAAGATTGTAGTAAAATGCAAGGTGGTTTTTGCGTTTCAGTCTTCATGGATTACCTTATATCTCCCTCATATTACAAATCTGGAGGAAATGCAGGGAAAAAAGGAGTCTGTGAGAAAAATCTCAGAATATAACCCTGCCCTCACTCCTAGCAACATCAATGGCAACAGTGCTTAAATGTGCAACCTATTCTTTGTAAGTCAGATGTTACTTTCATGTAGATCAGTAAAAAACAATGTGAGAGAAAATGAAACCCTCATCCTAGTTCCTATTAAAGTCAAAATATTAAACCTAAACAAATAAAAATAAAAAATCTAAAATACTACTCAGAACCTACGTCTGTCATCATCAAATTTGCTTCAATCTTCAAAATCAATTTTTCCCTCACTCCTCGGTTTGCTAGCTTTCCTCCTGCCCCTTCCCCCTTCCCTCCCTCCCCCTTCCCTTTCCCTCCCTTCCCCCTCCTCCCCCTTCCCTTTGCTTCCTTCCTTCCTTCCTTCCTTCCTTCCTCTCGTTTTCTTCCCTCTCTCCTTCTTTTCTTCCCCCTTCTTCCCTTCTTCTTCTTTC